>NC_056739.1:1311657666-1311737666 GCF_019279795.1 Protopterus annectens
AAAGTCTGAAATGATGGGGAGACGGAGACCCAAAAATAGGGATATATTTAAAGTATTGCTCTTATAAACTTAGAAAGTTGCTAGAATAACAGGATTTGTCTTAACATGTATGTTCTGAAGGCTATGAAGTCTGAAACTCAAGTGTGTGACATTATTTATTGACTTCAATCCTCACTGATTTGCTTGAATAACACACATTTTGTTAGGAACAGACCAAAAACATGAGACAAAAATCTGGACATTCTAAGAAAATCTGGACAGTTGAGAGGTATGGTGTGTGTGCGTGTGTGTGTGTGTGTGTGTGTGTGTGTGTGTGTGTGTGTGTGTGTGTGTGTGTGTGTGTGTCCATATAGGTATGTGAGCAGTTCAGATATTGGTAACCTAATTTTCAAAGAATAGTCATATATTCAAAACTGAACATTTATATTTGCCTTTGTCAATATACTATTTTTGAAAAGTAAGCTAGAGGCAACATTTCAATCTGTTATTCTTTGCCTTTAACAAATATTTGTAACATTTTCTGTAAAATGAAAATTAAGAACTCAGTTTTAACTTTGAAGAATGCAAGCAACTTAATTTCTAACAATGAAGAGATTCTCTCCCCTGGATTCAGCAAGCCCTGCACGGTGTGCAGGACTAGTGCAGGAGCTCCAGCAGGCAATATGTCTGCCGTGCAATCCAGGAATAAGCTGTAGGGACGTGCACGAGCACTCCTGCATTAGTCCAGCACGGACTCAGCCCCTGTATGCAAATTACCCCATTTGCAGGAGACATCCATGTAAATGAGGTGCTTTTGTGATCCAGGAAGCTGGAAGCCAGCCGTGCAGGACTAGTGAAATCTGCAGAAAATGTATTTGGCCAGTAACGGAGTACATTTCTGCAAACTACAAAACGGAGCCATGACAGCTCCAAATAAAGGGTGGATATTGTGTAGAAAGCATGCCAATGGCCAAGTATAAGGCCACTGGCATTGAACACAGCTGCAAAAATAAAAAAATCAACTTTTATTTATTTTTTAGCCGATCTCAACTGTTTAAGAGTAGGGCAGCGGTGCGCAAACGGGATCGGGCAAAAAATAAGGAACCCCCCCCCCCAAAAAATAAGCATTCTAACCAAAATCAATATTTTGCCATTATACTTAATGGCAGGCAAAAGACAACATGGCTAGTGAATAGTGGTTGCTAAGGGGGGAGGCTCAGTGTGGGACCAGTAACTATGCATCAGCAGGCAATCCTATGCAAATGAGGGGAATGATATTGAATCCCAAATTTCCTCTGCATTCTAGCATCCAGCAGTGTAAGAGCAGGAATAGCTTGGTGCAAGTCTAGGAGTTAGCTGACATTATAGGGGTGTGTGTCAGGCATACTGTAAGTGGATTGGAGCCCTGTGGCTCAGGTTTACCCTTAGCTTAGCACAGCTAAGCAAGGGGGTGTGTCTGAGGCTGCCTAGCACTCTTTACATTGCCTAAACAGGTGTGCGTGGCACGCACAGTGTTTTAAAGGAAAAAATGTAAACCAGGAAATAGCAGCACTGTGCACATTTGAGCACTGTGTTTGTGTGGCATGCCCTCAGGCTTAAACAGGAAGGCAATGGGAAGGAAAAACAGCAGTAAGAAGTAGAAGGTAATTTAGGAGAATCAGCCAATTACACAGGCAGCAGACCAGCCCAGCCAGAACACAACTATAAACTATGGAAACACCTTTCCCTCTGTTTTTTCTCACATTCTCTACACCACTAGTGTATACAAGCGGGGAACTTTTAAAAAACAAAAATAACAGAATGATAGAGGCTGCAGCAGCTATCAGACATCAACATGTAGAAGAGGCTGAGGGTGGTGAGGATGACAATGCTGTCGACCAACCCACAGTGAGGAGACGGAGAAGGGTGCACAGACCCAGGGTAACCTACCAGGGGTTATATGAGCTGGAGATAGTAGAGCACTATAGGGTGGACAGGGACCTCCTACAGCAAATTGTTGAGCTGTGCCAGCCACACCTGAGACACAGAACTAACAGAGGGCAACCCATCCCAGTGGATAGCAAGGTATGTGTAGGCCTAGGAATACTAGCCACATGTACCTGCCAAAGCCCAACTGGGGATATCATGGGGATCTCACACGCATCAGCATACAGAGTATTCCACCAGTTCCTGGATGCCATGTCAGTACATGCCGGTCAGCACGTATATTTCCTCAACAAAATCCTTGGCCAGCAATATGCTTCTCTTCCACCAAATAGCAGAATACCCTGAGGTGATGGGTGCTATAGACTGCAAACACATATGCATCAAAGCACCACCCGGTGAGTGGGGTAGGGTCTACATCAACCGCAAGGGCTTCCCCTCCATCAACTGCCAGGTTGTGTGTGATGCCCAAGGCATTATAATGAATGTGTATGCTGGCTGCCCTGGAAGCTATCACGATTCCTACATCTGGCATCTGATGCAGCTGTACCAGAGATTTTTCAATGGAGACATCCCTTACGGTCACCTAGTGGGGGATGCTGGTTATGCACTGGAGCCATGGCTGATGACACCCATCAGAAATGCACACACACCCGAACAAGAATTCCATAATGAGGCACATGCACAAACCCAAATCATAATAGAGCATGCATTTGGGATGCTCAAGTCATGGTTCTGGTGCCTGGACACATCCATTGGAGCCTTGCAGTACTCACCAGCTACATGTATCCCAATTGTTATTGTATGTGCCATGCTACACAATATGATCCTGTAGAAACAGCTGCAGCAGGAACAGCAAGGGACAGGGGCACACAGCTCCCCACCAATGCCAAGTCCTGCACAGGCACAGAGTGACTCGAAGGAGGAACAACCTGAGCCTTCCCCAGTAGCCAGATGGAGGCATGCCTAGTATGCCCTGGCCTTGGCAACGAGGCAACGCATAGCACATACACTGATACAGTAGGGACCCAGGGAATGACACCTCTCTCTGACTCGCACATACAGTAAAAGGGATGTCAAACATGACACTACCTGTGCTCAACCATGTATAGAGAGTGTATTATGTGCATCCGGCATAGGCAGCCCCCAGCACTATCTGCAATACTGGCACACCCACAAGGTAAGTCACTCTCCTTACCAATTGCTGATTGGAGTAGTATGTGCTGTTACTTGTATGTATGGTATGGATGTGAGCATGCAAGGGAATTGAGTGGCTGAATGGGATGTCAGCAGACAGTAGACACTTATAGTGGCAACATGAGATCTGTAACAAATACTGGTGTCACCACAGTAGCCATTACTACACATGGTGACAAAACCCACTGCAGGAAATGTGCTGGGCCACATGTGTGTCCATATGACACACACATGCCAGTCAGGGAGGTTCACATACCTAACAATTGTCTCTGGCAGCAGGACAGGTGTAGATAAACACAAACAAAGGCTGTGCCAAGGCCTCTGAATGATGCCTATGAGTAACCCCTCCCCCCAGGCCTACACAGACAGACTACATCAGGACAGGCAGTGGGATGTTAGTTCTGAAGGGAAGGAAGTCAGAAACTGATATGTAGGTCAATCAAACCTAAGACCTATAGTACACTGCTATGGCTCTAGTCAGCATGATAGGTTAGAATACAGAATGAAATGGAGTACCTGACATACCAGTACGGACACAGCAAATGTGTGCAAATGTCAGGTGTGCCCCCCCCCAATCCTGTGTAGAAATATAGAAATAGTCAGGTGTGCCCCCCCAATCCTGTGTAGAAATGTAGTAACAGTCAGGTGTGCCACCCCCGCAATCCTGTGTAGAAATGTCGAAATGGTCAGGTGTGCCCCCAATCCTGTGTAGAAATGTAGTAATAGTCAGGTGTGCTCCCCTCCTCCAATCCTGTGTAGAAATGTAGAAACAGTCAGGTGCGCCCCCCCCCCCCCCAATCCTATATAAAAATGTAATACCAGTCTGGTGTGCCCCCCCCAATCTGATGTTCACACATTGTAACAGTCAGGTGTGCCCCCCAATCCTATGTAGAAATGTAGTAACAGTCAAGTGCGCTCACCCAGTCCTGTGTAGCAATGTAGAAACAGTCAGGTGAGCCCCCCATATCCTATGTAGACATGTAGTAACAGTCAGGTGTGTGCCCCCCAATTGTATATAGAAATGTAGTAACATGTATGTGTAGGTATAATACCAGTTGAGCACAGATGCCCAGAGGTGCCCAAGGTAGCAGGATAGATTGCAGCATTTGTACAATATGCAGGCATGTGTGTGTTAGGTTGGTGTGTGTTTCATATTGTGTGAGAATGATCAGTATGTATGCATGTTGAGGTATGACCTGGTGTCCATTGCCCACTACTGCTGATGACAGCGCCAAGTCCTCACAACTGCAGTGCCAAAGACAGTTCCCACCAGTATAACACATGCTAGCAGTAAAGTCATTGTAAATGTATGGTGGTAATATGTCACCATCTGAAATATTGACATGGCATGGCTGTTGAGCTAAATATACAAGCAGTACACAGGAGAAAGTACCCTAGACATACAGTATATAATGTGTAACTGTGAAATGGACACACCCTTAGAATTGTACATACAAGTATACATCACATTATCTGGGCCTGTAGTAGGGAATACTGGTGTCGTCTGCCTGAACATTTGAAGATCACAAAGGTGGTAGGGCTAATGTATTAGGAAACAGCTGATGTACCACCGCATGCCAGCATAACTGGAATGCCCCATGCATATCTGTGCTTCAGATGCAAGTAGTGCCCATAGCATACATCCACCCAGCTCACCCAAACACCACCCACAGGTACCTCTCTGGTCTTATTCCTGCTGTTGGGAATGGGTACAATATGACACCCACCTGTATATGGCAATAGCGAAAGAATGCATGTACAGGTGTCCCATGCAGGTGTGTCCCTAGCTGTAGGTAGCACCCTGCCAACATCCACACCACCTGATCAATACTGGTAGAAAGTATTGGCATGAACACCTAGCACACCTAGCCTGTCACCCCAGGGGAATATACTGTATGGCAGTCTGGATCTGTAGAGCTGACAGAATGCAACGGCCTGCCACAGTTGGCCTGCATCACAACCAAATGGCCTACAGGCATCTGCCAAAGGCCTGTGTCTTACACTTACTGCCAATGCATGTTATGTCATGGACAGCCAAATAATAACATAAAACACTCCACATAAGCCATATGCAAGGCCATGTGGACAAACCACAGTAACATGTCTACCATGTCCCACTGCATGAATGGTGGAGCAACACCAAACCACAGTTGTGATAAGGTGGTAACCCTAGGGAAAGTATCAGAGAATGTATGCATAATGTATGGAAGAGGATAGAATAATGGGGGGGGGGGGTGAGAGCATGGGCAGCATGGAATGTGCAAGGTCTGACACACAACAGTGTGCACACACTATCCCAGGCTGCAAACACATAAATGGGTGGCTACAAACCTGCCTGTATACCACAATAGAGGCAATGTCCTGATTCATGGCCCCTGTCTCTGGGTAAGCTGTGTGAATCTGCACAGTTGTGAGGTATTGCCACAGCAAGATAAGGCCATATTGTCATGTCAATATATGTACAAGTATGGGATCCTCTGCCAGCACTGTACCAAGGTGCTGAACCAGATACACAGATCCAGCAACAAGTGTCTGCAGCTCCCCCTCCAGAATGGCATAACTTTCCATGAATATGTAGGCATCTGCCCACAATACCGGACACAGCTGCATTTACTCTTGTTCCCCAGGATATCACTGTGAGCAAGAATGTCCACCTGACAGTACTTGAGGACATAAAACATCACAGTGTATAACAGTACACATGTCTGAATATCTCTGCTAACACCAGTACCATGTAGAAGAAGCAGCACAGACACAATCACCTACAGTACACACTATCCCTTGCACAGTTTGTCCCCATATTGCCAAATGATCCACAAATACCTGCAGAAACAGTTTTCTACCTGTAGGTGTACAACAAAAATGTCTGCACTGGAGTAAAAAACTACCTGGAACGGATCCACACATTCAATACAGAAGGGCATACTGGGCATGCTCACACACAAACAAATGAAGCCCATGTCTGCAAACAACAGTGGACCATACATATCTGACAGTTGCAGATGTTAATGCATACACTCCTCAGTATGCACCAGTCATAATTTGCACACACATTGGATAGGAATACAGACATATATCCAAGGGTAACACACTATAATAAGCCAAAAGTCAGCACACATAGATGTGTGGAAGAGAGTGACTGTGACAAACAGCCATCCATCATGAGGCCTGTCCCACACAGCACACAGCTAAATGGCTACAACCACATGATGTGTAAATGTCACTCTCTTTAGAAATTAGCCACTGGTATCCATCAGCATTACAGACTATATGGTGCAAGTGCTAGCTGTGCAACATGACTGTACAAGGCAGTAGTCATCTAGCAGCTGTATACACATACCTGCTGAATATAACCCTGTTGTGCCTGCATGTGGTGTGTCAACCTCGAGATGAATGGGTTACGGCCCATGCACACACACTGCCCTCCCCATAGCCCTAGTATGACAAGCCTGCTGATGTCATTCACTTTGAAATACACCTTTGCGAATGAAATAGTCTGGTAATCTCTGTGGCTCTTCCTAATACTACATAATGCTGTAATGTGATAAACTAGTTAGGTAGGAGTTCTTATCCAAGACACAGCAACTGTGTGTGTGTGTGTGTGTGTGTGTGTGTGTGTGTGTGTGTGTGTGTGTGTGTGTGTGTGTGTAGGGAGCAATGCTTTTTAGGCTAATCATGCTCACTACAATTCAAATGCCCTACTTTGGCAAGGCTGCTAATGTCATTCACTGTGAAATACACCTTTGGGAAAAGGGTAGCCCAGTAATCTCTGTGGCACATCCTGTAACTGCGTAATGCTGTAGTGTGATAAACTAGTTAGGTAGGACTTCTAATCCCAGACATGGCAGGTGTGTGTGTGTGTGTCTCTCTGTCTCTGTAGGGAGCAATGCTTTTTAGGCTGGCCACACTCACTACAATTCAAATGCCCTACTTTGGTAAAGCTGCTTATGTCATTCACTGTGAAATACACCTTTAGGAAAGGTGTAGCCAAGTATTCTCTGTAGCACGTCCTATAACTGTGTAATGCTGTAGTGTGATAAAGTAGTTAGGTAGGAGTTCTATTCCCAGACATGGCAATTGTGTGCCTCTGTCTGTGTAGAGCGCAATGTCTTTTTAGGCTAATCACACTCACTACAATTCAAATGCTCTAATTTGGCATGGCTGCTGATGTGATTCACTGTGAAATACACCTTTGGGAAAGATGTAGCCCAGTAATCTCCATGGCGTATCCTATAACTGTGTAATGCCATAGTGTGATATCGGTTCATAGGTAAGTACTAGGCTATCTGCCTGAGGGCATCCATAGGCCTAGCCAGAATGTGTTGGCTTCCGCTGCCCCCTTAGATTAGTTCCCTGTGCCCCGGTCCAGCAGAGCCATTAGTTTCCTCTGCCTCTGTCCAGCAGAGCCACTGCAGTGATCCATGGGGTAAGTTTTTGTTTCCCATCCACTCGCCAAAGTTTCTCTTGAAGAGCGTTAGTGAGGGGCTCTGCTTAATGTAGATTGGAATCCTGTTCCAAAGCATGGGGAGTCTCTGGGACAGGAATCTATCCTTCCAGCTCTCCCCATTTATCATTGTGGTGAGGTTTAGATCCCTAGAGTGTATGGCTCTTGGGGATTTGTTTTTTTTTAGGTGGAGCATGTCCATCAATTCTGGGTTGGACATGGCCTTGCATGTCAGGCAGAGATCACCTCTGAGTAAGCAGTATGCAACCGAGTACAGCTGGAGTTTCTTCAGTTGAGGCCAGTAATCCTCTTGGTGAGGTACTTCTGTGGTCTTTCCAGCTATTGCAGGTGTCTTGTAAGGTACATTCCAAATGGGACATTGTACTCTATGATGGGTCTGATGAGTGATGAGTAGAGGGGCACAATAACCTCTTTTGTTCTAGATGAGAACCATTTTGTGATTAGGTGGGCCACATAGAAGGATTTTCTAACCACCTTGGCAATATGATTTTCAAAGGAGAGATTACTATCTACTTGGGTCACCAGATCTCTTATTACATTTTCTTTATTTAGGGGACTACCACGTATGTTGGTAGTTCAAGGGTACTTTGTTTTTTCCAAAGGGGATGACTATGCACTTTTTGGCATTTTAGCTTGAGGCCATGATTTTGACACCAGGTATCCGTCTCAGTGAGACCCCTCTGGAGGATGTCTGTATCAGCTGGAAAGTCAGTTATGGCCCCCAGTTTGCAGTTGTCTGTGAACTTGGTCAGCCACAGTCCTCCTGTGCTTGCCTGTACCTCTAAGAATTATATACCAAACAGGAGGGGTCCCAAGACTGCGCCCTGGGAGATGCCACTTGTATCTGGTTTAGAGTCAGACCTAGAGCCTGCAACTCTCACCATGTGGGTTCTATCCGTGAGCCAACTGGCAACCCATCTTGTGATATAGGGGTTTATGTTCAGGCTGGTGAGCTTATCTATAATACCAGAATGGGTAATTGTGTCAAAAGCCTTTGTGAGGTCTAGGTAGGCTGTGTGGAGCTCCTTTCACACATCTAAAGTCTTGGTAACTTTCTCAAAAAAGTCCACCAGGTTTAGGAAGCATGATCTGCCCTTAACAAAGCCAAACTGGGTAGGGTCCAATGTTTGAAGGTTCCCAATGTCTATGTTAATGAATTCTATGATGATGAGCACCATAGCCTTGCAGACCAGGCTAGTCAGGCTTATAGGGCGATAGTTCCCAGGGTCCGTTGTGGCTCCACCTTTGTGGAGTGGGATAGCTGTTGCTCTGTACCACTCTATTGGTACATAGCCTGTAGAAAGGCTGAGTTTGAACAGTGTGTTTAGGTGAGGGGATAATTCATTTTGGAGCTCATGTAAGACACAGCCTGGGACACTGTCTGGTCCCATTGAAGCTGTATTTTTGGCTTTGGATAGGGCTGTTTTAACCTGTGTGTCAGTGATTGCCTGTACACTACATTCTTCTGGTATGGTTATGGGCCCTTTAGGGGTTGAGAGGGGGGGGGTGAAGTTTGCACTAAACCTGTCTGCCAGAATGTTGGCAATATCAGTCATTTCAGTGTATTTTGTGCCACTAACTCAGAGCAAATATGAGAGTTTCTACTTAGGTTCTTGACATAGCTAAAGAACGCTTTGTGGTTATCTTTGGAGTCCTTGGCAATTTTCTTTCGAAGCTAGCCTTGGATGATTTTATGAGGGATCATAGTTTCTTGCTGATACTGATCAGGGATGTCTTTCCTTCTTGGGATTTTACTATTTTCTGCACTAGTTTCCTCCTTCTATTGTATATCTTGTTTATGGCAGGATTCCACCAGACTGGTTTCCTTTTCTTGCAGGAGTGAGTCTTGGTTTTGTTTGGGATAGCACAATCCATGCATTCTTGCAGGTGCTCATAGAGTGCCTTTGTATGGGATTCAGCAACTTGGACAGCATTGTCCTTTAGCATGGGGGCTGTGCACCTTTCCACCTCAGTCTTAAGTAACATGAAGTTTGCTTTTGAAAAGGTTTTTATGGTGTTTTCCTTGATTGGGGGTGCAGGCAGAATGTGGATATCCAGAGTGATTAGTCTATGGTCTGATCTAAACAGTGAGGGTCAGACCTCCGGTCACCCATGTTGGTGAGGACCAGGTCCAATATGTTGTCAACTCTGGTGGGGGTGTTGACCAGTTGATCCAGGGCATTCGAATTTATAAATTCCAAGAAGCATTGGGCAAGGGAGTTAGTACTTGAGTAGTTCTCCCAGTAAATGTTTGGGTAATTGAAATCACCGAATATTAGGGCATTTGGTAGGACCTTCATATTTTCCAGTGTCTCCAGAAACATAGAATGGGGGTCCTGGGTCATGGTGGGTGATCTGTAGAAAGCTACAATTTGAATTGCAGTTTTGCCCATTGTTAGTTGCACATGGATGATCTCTGAGGCATTTTGCTGTACCACTAACCTGGAGGTGTGGGTATCCTTGATGAATATTGTTGAATAGGGGTTGAATAGGGTTGAAGCACAGATCTGTATTGTGTGGTTGTTTTACTTTCTCGGCTGTGCTAATTTTTGAGTTTAACCACCATGTTTCTCCCGTTGCTAGCGCTATACAGTTAGCGCATAGCATGCAGAGCTAGCAGCCAAAATACAAGGGACTAGTGTGTGCTGTGTTTGCTTCAACTGAGTTGTAATAACTGCCTATATATTTGTCTCCTACTGCACTAGTGTGTTAGTTTTTAGTAAATCCTTACTATTGGTACTATGTCAAATTCTCGAACTAACCGCACAAGACTCAAAGTAGGTAGCCTGTAGACGTTTAGTAGTATTCACAACTGTTGTGGCTTGCATTACTTTTGAACTGACACAGCTGTTCAAAAACATGTTACCTGCTTGGGACTTCATCTGTTTTTATTGATAGAACTGTCTGGGACTTAACCTATCATTTGAACTCATCCCTGCTAGTCGCACTATATTCAAACTGTTTGCTCTTAGCTGTGACATAACTATTTGTGCTTACTTTACTGTTTTACAATGACTTATTGATTTATTTGATATTACTGTTTGGTGCTTGCTCCTTTATTCAACCTATTCCGTGCTAGTCGCACAGCATTCAAGCCGATGTACTTGTAAACGCTAATTTACTGGCGTGAAGCTCTCGGCTGTGACTTTAGCTGTTTGGGGCATGACCTTCTGTATCCAGAACCCTAGCTTGCTGTCCTGAACTGCAGCTTGTGGTATTTGTTTGAATGAACTAGCTTAAAGAGCGACCTGAGTGTGGCTATTTCTTTTTTGGATATTGCTGGATTATATCTCATTTGTTTTCTTGCTGTTATGTTTGGCTGTCCTTTAGATACTGTAGGAATTTAACTCAATTTGTTTTCTCTTGCTACTATGTTACTCACAATTGTTTAAAATTACTGTTTATATGCTTGACTACTGTCTACTGTGTACTCCTGATACCTTCACTGCTGCTTTATAATCTTTCTTCTTTCTCCAGTTTTTTGTAGCCTGGGCTCCTACCAACCCCACCCTAACCTCCTGAAAGTCCACTCCTGAACACTCTGGCTAAGAACCGGCTATATCAGACTCAAATCCAAAGTTATAAGGCCATTCTGAGTTCTCCTTGAGTTCATCCTACAGCATGGACTATAAGAAAGTATGTGCACTCCTGTAACTGTTTGCTATTTCTAAATTTGATTTCTATCAGGTTGCAGTGCACTCCCCTGCCAGGCTAAGCCAGCAGCCACTACCCCCTTCTCTTTTGCTGGTTCCTCTCCTAGTTCCCACCTTAATATTTACCCCCTCTTTGCTGATTTTACTCTAGCTCACTCCTTATTTCTCCCCCACACCCTAATCCTCGAAAGCCCCCTCCCCCCTTTACCTGTTCCTCTCCCTGGGGGTTACTACTATTTTAGACTGTCTGACCACTAGGGGGCGCTCCTCTACCTTTCTACTTTTCCTACAGCCCCTTACCCCTCCTTCCTATTCTCCAGTAAAATGGCCCTTTAACTTCTTTTCCTCTGCTCCCTCCCTCACTACTGTCCTCAGATTACTATCCACTCTTGGCTTTATACTCCCCTCCTCTACCCTTTTTTTTCTGAAGTCTCTACCTTCTCCCTATGTTCTTCTCATTTGTATCTACCCGCCACTCCTCTTCTCTGTACATCTCTCTTCCCTTTCACTCTCAGTGACACTTACCTCTGACTATTCACTCCTTACTGATTGTCTTCCTCTCTTTCTCCTCCTCTGGCTCTTCTCGCTCCATTCACCCTGTGGGCTCACTCCGCTCCCCTACCCTGCCCCCAAATCTCACCCGCCCCCAGCACCTCTACATTTATTCCCTCACAAACTCCTCCCACCATTCAAATTCACCACTCACAATCATCTATTTTACCCTCTACTCCTACGTCTAGTAGCCTATCCCAGCCACTCTTTACTTTCTTCTCCTACTCTAACTCCTCCCATTCTCTTACTCCTCCCCTTCACATTTCACTTAATTTTCCCCTCTCCTACCCACTTTTCTCTCCTCCCTACCTCTCCCTTACCTCTTCCCCTTCCCAAACTTACAACTTCATTTCCTACTTTTCTCAATTCCTTGCTCCCACCCATTTCAAACATGCCCTCCCAAATCCTCTCTACCTCCCTACTCCCTTGCTCACTACTCATCTTACTTATTCCTCTCTATCATGCTACTTCATACTCATCTAAAGCTCCCTCATACACTCCTCCTTCTCAAACTACCCTTCTTACTCACCCACAACCTCTTCTAATCTCTCATTTTCACTCCATTTTCCCCTCCCTTACCCCTCCACACCTACTACACCTTTTCCATCTCAAACTATTCTCTACCTCTTCTAAAACAGCCTCTCATACACCTCCACTCTCCCCAAATAACATCCTTCAATCCAAATTCAAAAGGCAAAAACTTATCTCATGTAACATCCCTGCCTTATTTGGAGACATACATCCCAACCCTGGCCCTTGCCTCAGTTCTAACAACTCCATCCCTTCCTGCTCCTCATCCCCTACTTCAAATAAACTTCTCCCCCCTTCTCCTTCTTCTCCAGCTCCCTCTCTTAACATCCTTAAAATCTTCACTATCAATGCCCAGAGCCTTAATAACAAAATCCACCATGTTCATGCTTGGATCAATCTCACCCAACCCGATATCTTAGCCATCTCTGAAACCTGGCTAAAACCACATATCTCCGATTCAGAAATCTTACCTCCAGGCTTCCACATTCTCAGAAGTGACTGTTTAAACAAAAAAGGTGGAGGCTCTGCCCTTATCTACTCAAACCTTCTATCCCTAATCCCCCTGCAAATCCAAACCCCCACTTCTCAAAAACACTGAAATAACTGCTGGTCTCCTCCGACTAAATAAACATAAAAATATCTGCATTATTTCCTTATATATATATATATATATATATATATATATATATATATATATATATATATATCTCCAGGCGATAATATCTCTACCCTAGAAAATGTTCTCCACTGGGCCTCATCTGAAATAAAGTATGAACTTTCATTCTTGGCGACGTTAAAATTGACTGGAATAAAATCGACTCACCTACCCCCTCCCTAGCTATTAACCTCTACAACTTTACCCAAGTAATACATTCTACCACCCGTCCTAACAAAATCCACCCCCCAGGGTCCATCATAGATTGGATCTTAGTCTCCCATCCAAACAAAATCTCTCTCTCTGGTACTTCCCCTAACACCTTCAGCAACCATCTCCCTGCTTTCATTCATCGCTCTACTAACTCCCCCCAATTCCAGCATCATTACATTCAAACCCGTAACCTTAGCAACTTCGACCCCACAACTTTCTCTAACATTTTTAAACAAATCAACTGGCAAGTCCTAAACTCTCTCCCACTTGACAACGCTGTTGAGCACTTTAACTCTATCTTCCTAAATACTCTCAACTCCCAAGCCCCCCCCCCCCTAAGAAACAAGTGAATCATAGCCAACTCTGCTCTTTGGCTAACCAAAGAGACAAAACATTCCATGCTTCTCAGAGACAAATCCGAGAAACTTTATCAAAAAACTAAACTACCTTCCACCTGGCTCCAATACACCCAACTCCGAAACCAAGTAAAAAAGTTAATCACTTTGGACAAAAAAAACTACTACAATAAATTTCATTCCAATAATACTAAGAACCCAAGACAATTCTGTTAACTCTCTTCCCCATCCTGGGTCAAGAATTAACCCCTGCCCTGATCCTAGTTTAACTGACAAGGAACTGAGCTCCCACTTTAACACCTTCTTTACAGACCATATAGCCAAGCTAACCAAAACTTTTCCAGACAATAATCCTCCCAACTTCCTAAACTCTACCCCCAACATCCCTAATAGCCATCCCTTCATGTTCCAGCTCAAACCAGTTTCGACAATGTTTATAAAAAAACTCTTATCTAACCTAAAGCCATGCTCTAATTGCCCTGACAACATTCCCCCCTCTTTCCTCAAATACGCTGCGGAAGGTATTGCTCTCCCGATTAGTATCCTGATCAACCGATCCTTAAAAGAGTCTTACATACCCAAACTTTGGCATTCAGACTACACTCTTCTTCTCCACAAAGGAGGCAAAAACACCTCCATTTCTAACTTCCGCCCCATTGCCCTATTGTCCCCAATATCTAAAATCCTAGAAAAATGCGTCCACCACCAACTTCTACCCTACTTAACTCAGAATCAGCTACTCACACCCACCCAACATGGCTTCCATCCCGGCCACAACACCCTAACAGCCCTATTATCCTTCCTAGAAACTGTCAATCAAGCCCGAGATTCCAGACTTCTTGTATCAACTATTCTGCTAGATCTTTCCAAAGCCTTCGACACCATCTCCCATACTCATCTTCTCTTCCATATCTCCAACCTTAATCTCTCCCCCAACACTCTATCCTGGTTCTCCAGTTACCTCTCTGACAGATCTTAGGCTGTCAGATGGAAGGACTCCCCCTCTTCCTTCTTACCCACACCTACCGGCATTCCTCAGGGATCCATCCTAGGCCCCATGCTCTTCAACATCTTTATAAATAACCTTCACACTGTCCTCCCTGACACTACAGTCATCCAATACACTGATGACTCTACCCTAGTTTGTTCTGCCTCCAACCCTTCTGAACTTCTGTCTAAAACTCAAAAAGCTTTTTCCACTACTGAAAAATGGATGCACCAAAACCATCTCTCTCTCAACTCCAATAAGTCTAAAATACTAATTTTCCTTCCTACCAAGGCTTCTTCCTTCAACAAAAACTCTTTCAATGTCCTAAGCCTAACCAACACTCCTATAGAAGTGGTCCCTTATGCAAAACTCCTTGGCATCACCATTGATGAACACCTCAAATTTGATCTCCACATTCAACAAAACATAAAGAAAACCCACCAAAAATTAGGTATGCTCTACAGGAATAATCAATTTCTTTCTAACTCCTCTAGACATACCTTAGCCATCACCTACCACCTACCCTCTCTTCTTTATGGTGCCCAGCTTCTAACTAACCTTTCAGCTTCTAATACCTCAAAACTGGAAGCTTGCTATAATAAGATCTCTAAATTTGCCACTAAATCCAAAACCTCTACCCACCACTGCCTTGCCCTACAATCTCTAAACTGGTAAGAACTCCCTAACCACCTTGACTATCTCCAACTAACTACCACTCACAAATTAATATTTTACCCAGATAAATGCCCAGCCTTAGCTAACATCCTTCCCCCTTACATCCCAAACCGATCTCTGAGATCTGAACACCAAAACCTTATCTCCATTCACAAACCTAAGCATCCTGCTGGCCAGCTCCTACTCTCCTTCTCTCTTGGTAGGAAATGGAACTCCGTCCCTCCTTCACTTAGGACCTTACCTATCTCAGAATCTTTCAAAGCTCATCTTTTCTTACACTTATCCTCCAAATGGAAATGTCCTTGCTTTCACCCTACATAAATCCTAGGAACTTTCTTCACCTTGACCTCGATACTCTAGCACCAATCTACTATCTACTCTTTCAATTCATTTCTATGTTCCTCCTATATGGTTTTAGCTGATGTTCAGTTGACTGTAAGTATGTAAATACTGTACATAAGTAATAAAAAAAAAAAAAAAAAATTATTTTTTGTAGACTCTGCACGTCAGAGCTTATTGGCTACTTTGGACATTGTGTATTATGTAACCTGATTGTACTGCCTACTACTGCATCTAGCATTTCTTAACTGTTTTGACTTTGTATTATCATCTATCACTGTATGTAACCTTGATTATACTGCCTCTGGAGCTTTTCTCCCCGGGCCTCCACTGAAAACGGGTACTTCTGGCCCAGTGGACTTCCCCGGTAATCAAACTGAAAATAAATAAATAAATAAAATATGGATACACCCCCACCTTTTGTGTGTTGGTATGAGTTATAGCCTGGTAGTGCTGGGGTGATCTCTGGAGCCTTAAACCAGGTTTCTGTTACTGCACAGATATCAATGTTCTCCATACTGAGGAGTGCTTCGAGTGCATGCATTTTGAGGTTTAGACTTTTGGCATTGAGTAGCATTACCCTCAGTTTTTGGTTACTTGTGCTATTTACGGTGGTGGGTTTGTCTTTTGAGCCTTGCCTAAAAAAGGCACTATGGGGGGTCGGCAAGAGCCTTGGCCATTATTCGAAAGCATAAGGGTGACAGGTGCAAGCCATCTCTTGCGAAGCAACGTGGCTTAATGAGCATGTCATCCCAGGTGGACAGATACTGGATCCCCTTTGAATGACACCAAAAACTTAGCCAATTGTTGAAATTGATAATTTTTTCTTTATACTGTGGCATCATTCTTGGTGAGAGCAGGATGCTACTCAGGGTCAGGGTCATATCAGCCTGGGCTACATGATCAGAGAGCTCTTCCATGTCTCTTTTCATGTAGTCCAGGGAGGTACATCTCAAGTCATTCACACCAACATGGACAATGACAGAGTCATATTTGTACTTGTTCTGGAGTGACCTGGGTGCTTGTGTTATGTGGTGGATCCTGCTGCCTGACAGGCAGCTAAATGTAACCTTCTCCTTGTCCAGCCTAGTTAGTGGGACTTCAGTGTGCCTGACTATAGAGTCGCCTATTACTAGTGTGTTGGGTATGTTATTTTGCCTTAAGGGCTGTGATTGCATGGCATGCTGATTATGTAAGTATGTGTTTCATGGTTTGTGATTGGGTGTGGAGGTTGCTTGGCTGTCTGCTTTGGAGGTCTCTGTTGCTTTTGCAGATTTTTATTTAGAGCCGCCGAGTATGTTTTCGTGTATTTCTGTGTGTTATTTGCCAGTGTTGGTTTAGTAGGTCTATGTGAGATTGGTGGTGTGTTGCAAGTATTTTCCTTCTCCTCTTGACTGTCAGTTCCAGTATTGGGTTGAGAGAGCTTTGCCTCCAGTTTGGCTGTATAATTGCATCTCTCGCATATATTAGTGTTTGGTGGTAGGAGGAGAGGGTTGTCTGTATACATGAGGCAGTTGTAACATTGCCTCAAAATGCCCAGATTCACCAGTTGGACTGAAGAGTACACCTAAAACTGCCCTTTGGACATGCCTGACTAGGTAAAGTGAGCTGTTTTACTGATTAGCTGGTAGGAACGAATAGAGAGCCTTGTCCTTCTAAACAGTATAGGGGGTTAGTGCTAGGGTTAGTTAGTGCTTGCTATGAGTTTTCTGCAAGTGCTGGGCTGTTAAATGAATGGTTTGAATGATTAAGTTGAAAGTTTGTCTAGTTCCAAGGGAAAAATTAAAGAGCAAACTTCGTGGAGCGGGAATAGTTTAACCCTAGCTAACTGTCACTGCCCGGCGTGCAAAACTGTGCAAATGTGGTTTTTATAGCAGGGAAATGAAAGAGATAAAATTAGCCCAAAATTGCCAATAAACTACTAACTTCTGGGCTACAGCAAACAAGGCACACACATTTAAAAAAGAAACAGCTCAAATAAGCAGGCATAATAAGCCTTTAACCAGAAATGCACAGCTCAGAAGGGCAGAATCTAGCCTCTCCTACCACAAGAGTGCAGACTACAAACCTTCTTAATGTAAAATAACTGGTCTGAAACTGAAGTGCTTAAACCAAAACTAATGCACTTTTAGAATAAACGACACTGTCTTCAATCAGCGATTCCCGTCTTAGAAGGATGTAAGCTACCTGTCCTGCCACAACAATGCAGTCCACAAACCGTCTTAATGTAAAACAACTGGTTTGAAGCCCAAGTGCTTAAACCAAAAGGCTTAGAATAACAGTTACAATTTAATCAGGCTACTACCAAGCAATAATAACTGCAGCAGAATAATACAATTTAAGAAGAAGCACAAGCAAAATAAAGTAATAAAGTGGAAAGAAATATAATTACAGTAAAAGCAAATTAATAAAATGCAATTTTTTTATATAGTATTTTGGTAGGGGTTCTAGTCCCACACATGGTAGGTGTGAATGTTTGTGTGTGTGTGTTTCTTTGTTTGTGTAGGAAGCAATGCATTTTAGGCTAGTCACACTCACTACAGATCAAATGCCCTACTTTGGCAAGGTTGCTGATGTCATTCACTGTGGAATACACCTTTGGGAAAAGTATAGCCGAGTAAGCTCCGTGGTGCATCCTATAACAGCTCAATGCTGTAGTGTGATATAGTACTTTAGTAGGGGTTCTATTTCCACACAAAGTAAGTGTGGGTGTTTGTGTGTGTGTTTCTATGTCTGTGTAGGGAGCAATGCTTTTTAGGCTAGTCACACTTACTACAATTCAAATGCCCTATCAAATGCCTTGGCAATCCTGCTGATGTCATTCACTGTGAAATATACCTTTGGGGAAGGAGTACTCCAGTAATCTCCATGGTGCATCTTATAACTGCATAATGCTGTAGTGTAATAAACTAGTTAGGTATCAGTTCTAATCCCAGAAGGGGCAGGTGTGTGTGTGTTTGTGTTTGTCATTCGTATCCTTTGTGGAGGTGGCTGTGAGTGTGCAACAACCAAACTCATTGTGGAGCGGGTTTTGCAGCTTTCTTATATAGTGGCCCTATTATATATCACAATGTCCAACTTACAAGGATAACAGATGTGAAATCGCCAAGAGGCTGGGGTGCCAATCCATACCTCTTCATGTGACATCAAGGCCTGGCGAACAAAGTTAGCAACCCTTGTATTACCCAGAGAACACTCAACCCATATCTCAAACAGAAACACACTTGCCTAGGCAACAACCGCTATGTTGGTAGTACCCTGCACATTGCCCAAAGATAGTAACCATGATGTGATTGCAGTGGACTAGAGGGCATGGCACCCTGACCATCAGTACAATAGGCACATACATGCAGACAGTGCGCCTTCACTATGTTTCCCACTGGACACCTGTGGTGCCATCAAATGTGACCCACAAATGTCATACCATGCCTTAAACACATGCCATCTATGGACAGATGCCACTGGCACCAGAGAATACCTGTATCATGCTATCAATGTAGGTGCAGGTTCAACCTGCAGTCCATTACCAGTTCCTGCCATGTGAGGCCAGGACTGCCACATCTGATGATAACAATCTGTGTACACAACATGGGTCAGACACCTCAGGTACAGTTCCACATATCACTGTACATGCATGTGGGACATGTGCACATCCCAGACACCATCCATGTCATGGACTAAAAACACATACATGGCAAGCAATGCACAGCAATGGCCATACACAAAAGTTACCCAGGTGACTGGATGGTGAATACAATACTCACCTGTGTGGGCCAATCCAGACACTACACCCCTGAGCCACACTGCAGACCTTTGTCATGTGGCCTGATGCCAAGGTATACCCATCACCTATCCTTGTATAGCCTTTTGGCACAGTCAACCACTACACACCCATGAAGCAATGCACCCATGCATGTCAGTACGGGCACCCTGTGTCTGTGTGTGTGGTGTATGATGATTTTGACCACATTCACACTCACTACAACCTTCATTGGCATACTGAAGCATGCTGTCTGATGTCAGATACCTTCCCATACCCTTTGCCCATATAACTTCCAGATAACCTCTGTGGTGCATGTGATACCTGCACAGTACTGTATTGTGGCAAACTAACTAGTGAAGAGGTGTATTCCTGACCCTGCCAAGTGTGGCAGTGTGTGTGGGTGCCTGAGAGATTGTGGCTGTGTTGACGCTGACACCTGTTCCTGTGGACAGGCACGTGTACTACACCTACTGTATCGCTACCATATCACTGTTGCAGATGTCACTCACCATCACATATACATTTGGAGAGCTCCTCAACATGTGCATCCAATAACTGCATAGACATGTGAAAGCAGTACATAGTCAGTCAGGGGTTTGATACCCTGCACTGGTAGGTGTGTGACATAAACATGCTTAGTTTTTACTCTCCCACCCCCTCCCTGACTTATCTTTGCCTCTGTCGGCCTCTCTCACTCCCTCTTTTGTGGATGTGGAGACTTACACCTGCTTTGCTTAGGCAGCAGCATGTGGTTTGTAAGTGATGCTCATGATCAGTTGATGGCTCTGCATGAATTGCAGCCCTCCTCTAGCTGATTGCATGTGGAACAGATGTGGTAACATTCTCATAGCCAGTTGCATGGAAACATACTCCAATATTTAGGAACCTCATGTTGGTTTAGGGCATTTTTGTTCCCTGTGAGTGTTTGTGCCTCCAGACACAACTCTATCAACCTTTATACATATGTCATGCAGTATGAGGTGCATAAGTTCTGTACACCATAATTTATTGACATCATATCTGATAACAAGCCAGTGAGATATCAGACTGCTACACATGTTATGTATAGTAGGGGTTATATTTGTGTGGTTGTGTGTACAGTACTGAGGTCTGTGTACTTATGGTGATTGTCGACAGTGTGTGTATTGTGAATATGTACCTTGGCCTCTGTACAGACTGTGGTAGATGTCATTGTTCTTGGTCCTGATATATCTGATGTTACATGCTACTCCATTGTCTGTTACCCTATCGGCTTACATGTTTGTAGGGCCAAACACGCACATGTCCCATACCACAGACAGCCATCGGACCACACTGTGTAGTGGCCCAGTATATGTAGGGTTAGTGTGTGAGTGGCACATATGAGGATGGTGTTGATCAAATAGTCCATATACTGTAATATTACACTAGCTACCAAATGTGGCTATGGCTGTGTTCACATTGGTTATGGTTATGCACTTTCACACAGGTGTCTGTTACTCTGTGTTATGACATACCTGTAGAGCCTGCTATATATGCAGGTACATGTGTATTCCCTCATAATAAATGTAGGCCAGTGTTGTGGCAGTCTGTCTGTAGCCTGCACAGTCCTTTGTTACATGGCTAACAGCTTAGTGTACTTACCCAGTGTGATATTATGTCCAGATACTTGCCAGATGTACTGCTGCCAGGCCACCATAACAGTCATGTATGTCAGACAAAGCAGTGGGATGATGTACCGATGTATGTCACTAACTAGTGGGTAGTATGTGGCCATGGCACCTCTGTACCAGTGGTTAGTATGTGTCAGGACAGACAGGGGTGTGTGACTGCATAACCTATGGGAGAAAATGTATACCAGTGTTTACGTGATATACCCGTCTACATGTCTGTTAACATCCACATTGTCAGGCTTGGTCCACATGTCTTAAACTAAGGGGTTCTGTGTATACCTCTGGACTGACCAGAGTGTGTCAGACTGTCCACACTTATTGGCCATATCTCTGCTGTAGTCCACAGGATCATTACTGTGCTAGCAGTGGTACTGTACTATGATGTCCTTGGGATGTCTGTCAATGGCGCACATGTTAAAAGCAGATGTGACCTCTCACACACAACATGTCTGTGAGGACAACCCCTATCACAGTAGCAATAGTCTACATATATACCTGCAATACATACCTGACATCTCCTTGCACTAAGAGGTTGGGACTATTGGGGCTGAGGTAGGGCTCCACTCCATGTTCAGGACATATGGTGAACATATATGTATATATACTTATCCATATATCAGTATAGATGTATACACATATACATATCAACATACATAGATGGATATGCATATGCACATATATATATACATATAAACACTCAGATATATACATATACACAGCAATATATGTCTACACATATACAGATAGAGATACATATGCACATATACTTATGGATATCTACATATATATTGACAGTAATAGGTATATCAGAATAGATATGTATGCACATATAGTTATAGATATCTACATATATATCTACATAAATAGGCATATCTGTACACATAGGATGTGCATACAGATATTGCTATATATACATATATCTATATATAAATACATCTCTATATATACATATTATATATATATATATATATATATATATATATATATATATATATATATATATGTACATACAAAGAGATGTACACATGGCCATATATATGTTAAACTATACAGAGGTGTATACAGACATATGTATGAATATATATGTGACTGTACATGTAGACATATATCAACCTATTATATGTATATATCCATATTCCTGTCATGGGTAAACTTCATGGTTATGTATACTCTTCCAGATGTATCTCACCATATGTATCTGCTATGTGTACATTATGATAAAACAACATATGTGATGCAACAGTCATATTAATAACAAGTACTACACAACTGTGGAAGTAAAGGCAATTGTTCAATACTAATAAATATGTGTATTGACAGATATATTGGAAAAACAACAGCTGTCTTCACAGTGGTCATGGCATAGTGGTTAAATGTTGTGACTTTAGTGTACAGGGTCCTGGGTTCAACACCTGTAAGGGTTGTCCATTTTGTTGCTGGGCAGAACAAGGGCTGTTGGATACAGAGTGGTTAAGGCAGTTTTGAGCAGCTTCAAGTGCGTTTGCACAGGTTTGCGTGAAGCTAAGTGGTACTAAGCTATGGGTAAACGTATGGCACTTACACAGTGTAGGCTTCACTTACCAGTGCGCAAATCAGCGTAGCTGTTATATTGCAGCAATACTGATACCTGCTAAGCATGGCTTAGCCCTGGTAACCAGTTCATACCACATAGTCTGATAACATAGCAGGGTAATGACATCTGTAATAAGTGTATGTAATGCCATGTACAATACATGCACCTATGTGGTGTCATTACAGTAGCAAGGGGTGTGAGTGTATGTGTGGGACACAGACATAGATGAGGCCTGTACAGAACTGTTATCCATGTGAATGTGTTGCATACAGGGTAAGTAGCCCAGGATATGTGCTGTCACACTGGCATGTAGTGTATCATGGCAGTACTGCTGTTGACAGTGCTTACCCAGGCAAGAGTAGAGTGCTAAATGTCGTACTGAAAACAGGCACACTTGCAGGCATAGCTGGACTCTGAGGCCTCCCTGCTGTATCCCTGGTGTGTGAGCTGTGTCACAGTATATAACCCCTACTGGTTATGACCCAACATGTGGTGTCATTACAGTAGCAAGGGGTGTGAGTGTATGTGTGGGACACAGACATAGATGAGGCCTGTACAGAACTGTTATCCATGTGAATGTGTTGCATACAGGGTAAGTAGCCCAGGATATGTGCTGTCACACTGGCATGTAGTGTATCATGGCAGTACTGCTGTTGACAGTGCTTACCCAGGCAAGAGTAGAGTGCTAAATGTCGTACTGAAAACAGGCACACTTGCAGGCATAGCTGGACTCTGAGGCCTCCCTGCTGTATCCCTGGTGTGTGAGCTGTGTCACAGTATATAACCCCTACTGGTTATGACCCAACATGTGGAATGTAACTGTAGACTACCATATATACAGCACATGATAGTGAGGGCTCTTGACATGTAGTTATGGTATACATATTGTTGTCAAACGTCTATCTGTCAACACAATCATCCTACTGCATAGCTACTTGCCAGGCTGATGACTGTCAGTCCCTGTACAGATGTGAGGATGGCAGGTATCCAGCTGGGATATGTACAGGGATCCTAAGCTTGATTGACACTGACATGTCTGGCCAGCTGTGTAAGAAGTGGCACATATTGGAGATAACATCCTGTATGCACCACATGCCATGGGTACCTCCACTACACTACCACAGTCAACAGAACATGCTTGGGTACAGGTCTCCATCACAGACACTAACCATGTGTTGTAATGCATGTTGCATACATGTCAACCTCAGTAGCCATGTGCAGGAGGCACTTGGAGGATTGGCTAATGCATGTCACTCTCACCCTGAAGATCACCACAGTAGTGTCTATCAATAGATTGCCTGCTGCCACATGGCAGGTGGCAGGATACCACTGTACACACAATCAGTACACAACCCATCTCTCCTTGGACAATAGCTATGTACACAGCTATGATCACCTTCAGCGATGCACCCCAGTACTGACACGTGTACATGTGCATGACTGAGTATAGCAGTGTCTGTGTGTTAGCACACCTTAGGTAAGGTCATAGGTTCATAGGTAAGTACTAGGCTATCTGCCCAATGGCACTTATAAGCCTAGCCAGAATGTGTTGGCTTTTGCCACCTCCTTAGATTAGTTCCCTGTGCCCCTGTCCAGCAGAGCCATTAGTTCCCTGTGCCACTTTCCAGCAGAGCCACTGCAGTAATCCCCATGGTACATTTTCTGTTTCTCATCCACCCGTCAAGGTTTCTCTTGAAGAGTGTTAGTGAGGGGATCTGCCTGATATATATTGGAATCCTGTTCCAAAGCATGGGGAGTCTCTGGGACAGGAATCTATCCCTCCAGCATGTCCTATTTATCAAGTAAAAGATAAAGCAGCTCCAGGGAAAAAGAGCAAGGTGCAGAGAAAATGAAGTAAAATAGAATAAAAGCTTCACCAAAAGCTCACACACCACAGATTTTATTTAAACAAAAAAGTTTTGTTTAAATAAAATCTTTAGTGTGTGAGCTTTTGGTGCAGTTTTTATTCTATGTCCTATTTATCATCGTGGTGAGGTTTATATCTCTAGAGTGTGTGGCTCTCTGAGATTTGTTTTGTTTTAGGTGGAGCATGTTCATCAATTCTGGGTTGGACATGGCCTTGTATGTCAGGCAGAGATCACCTCTGAGTAAGCGGTATGTAACCGAGTACAGCTGGAGTTTCTTGAATTGGGCAGCATAGGGCATCTGTTTGAGGCCAGTAATCCTCTTGGTGAAGTACTTTTGTTGTCTTTCCAGCTATTGCAGGTGTCTTGTAAGGTACATCCCAAATGGGGCAGTGTATTCTATGATGGGTCTAATGAGTGATGAGTAGAGAGGCACAATAACCTCTTTTGTTCCAGATGTGAACCCTTTTGTGATTAGGTGGGCCACATAGAAGGATTTTCTAACCACCTTGGCAATATGATTATCAAAGGTGAGATTACCATCTACTTGGGTCCCCAGAAACCTTATTACATTTTCTGTATTTAGGGGACTACCACCTATGTGGTAGTTTGTGGGTACTTTGTTTTTTCCAAAGGGGAGGACTATGCACTTTTTGGCATTTAGTTTGAGGCCATGATTTTGACACCAGGTATCTCTCAGTGAGACCCTTCTGGAGGGTGTCTGTATTAGCCAGGGAATCAGTTATGGCCCCCAGTTTCCAGTCATCTGTGAACTTAGTCTGCCATAGTCCTCTTATGCTTGCCTGTACCTCTGAGAAGTATATACCAAACAGGAGGGGTCCTAGGACTGAGCCATCAGGGACGCCACTTGTAACCAGTTTAGAGTCGGACATAGAGCCTGCAACTCTCACCATGTGGGTTCTATCCATGAGCCAGTTGGCAACTCATCTCATGATGTAGGGGTTTATGTTCAAGCTGGTGAGCTTGTCTATAATACTAGAATGGGGAATGGTGTTGAAAGCCTTTGCGAGGTCTAGGTAGGCTGTGTGGACCTCCTTTCCCTCACCTAGTGCCTTGGTAACTGTCTCAAAGAAGTCCACAAGCTTTAGGAGGCATGATCTGCCCTTAACAAAGCCAAACTGGGTAGAGTCCAAGGTTTGGAGATTCCCAATGTCTATGTTAATGAGTTCCATGATGATGCACTCCATAGCCTTGCAGACCAGGCTTGTCAGGCTTATAGGGTGATAGTTCCTGGGGTCCATTGTGGCTCCACCTTTGTGGAGCAGGATAACTGTTGCTGTGCGCCATTCTGTGGGTACATAGCCTGTAGAGAGGCTAAGTTTGAACAGTGTATTTAGGTGAGGGGTTCATTCATTTTGGAGCTCTTGTAAGACACAGCCTAGGACACCATCCGTTCCCATTGAAGCTTTGTTTTTGGCTTTAGATAGGGCTGTTTTAACCTGTGTGTCGGGGATTGACAGGGCTCTACATTCTTCTGGTATGGTTATTGGCCCTTTAGGGGGCAAGAGGGGGGTAAAGTTTGCACTAAACCTGTCTGCCAGAATGTTGGCAATATTAGTCGGTTCAGTGTATTCTGTGCCATTCTGCACTAACTCAGAGCAGATCTGAGAGTTTCCACTTAGGTTCTTGACATAGCTAAAGAATGTTTTGTGGTTATCTTTGGAGTCATTGGCAATTTTTCTTTCAAATCTAGCCTTGGATGATTTAAAGAGGGATCATAGTTTCTTGCTGATACTGATCAGGGATGTCTTTCCTTCTTGGGATTTTACTCTTTTCTGTACTAGTTTCCTCCTTCTGTTGTATAGCTTGCTTATGGCAGGGGTCCACCAGACTGGTTTCCTTTTCTCGGAGGAGTGATTCTTGGTTTTACTTGGGATAGCACGATCCATGCATTCCTGCAGATGCTCATAGAGTGCCTTTGTAAAGGTTTCAGCAGCTTGGACAGCATTGTCCTTTAGCACGGGGGCTGTGAACCTTTCCACCTCGGTCTTAAGTAATGTGAAGTTTGCTTTTGAAAAGTTTTTTATGGTGGTTTCCTTGATTGGGGGTGTGGGTGGAATGTGGATATCCAGAGTGAATAGTCTATGGTCTGATCTAACCAGTGAGGTGTTGACCTCCGGTGTGGAACACCGGTCACCCATGTTGGTGATGACCAGGTCCAATATGTTGTTCCCTCTGGTGGGGGTGTTGACTAGTTGATCTAGGGCATTCAAATTTATAAATTCTAGGAAGCGTTGTGCAAGGGAGTTAATACTTGAGTAGTTCTCCCAGTTTATGTTTGAGTAATTGAAATCACCCAGTATTAGGGTGTTTGGTAGGACCTTCATATTTCCCAGTGTCTCCAGAAATGCAGAATGGGGGTCCTGGGTCATGGTGGGTAATCTGTAGCAAGCTACAATTTGTATTGCAGTTTTGCCCATTGTTAGTTGCACATGGATGATCTCTGATGCATTGTGCTGTGCCACTAACCTGGAGGTGTGGGTATCCTTGATGAATATGGATACACCCCCGCCTTTTGTGTTTCGGTCCTGGTTCTATGGCCGAAAGGTATGGTATGAGTTATAGCCTAATAGTGCCGGGGTGCTCTCAGGAGCCTTAAACCAGGTTTCTGTTACTGCACAGATGTCGATGTTTTCCATACTGAGGAGTGCCTCAAGTGCATGCATTTTGATGTTTAGACTTCTGGCATTGAGTAGCATTACCCTCAGTTTTTGGTTACTTGTGTTATTTAGGGTGGTGGGTTTGTCTTTTGAGCCTTGCCTAAAAAAGGCACTATGGGGGGTCGGCAAGAGCCTTGGCCATTATTCAAAAGCATAAGGATGACAGGTGCAAGCCATCTCTTGCGAAGCAACGTGGCTTAATGAGCATGTCATCCCAGGTGGACAGATACTGGATCCCCTTTGAATGACACCAGAAACTTAGCCAATTGTTGAAATTGATAATTTTTTCTTTATACTGTGGCATCATTCTTGGTGAGAGCAGGATGCTACTCAGGGTCAGGGTCATATCAGCCTGGGCTACATGATCAGAGAGCTCTTCCATGCCTCTTTTCATGTAGTCCAGGGAGGTACATCTCAAGTCATTCACACCAACATGGACAATGACAGAGTCATATTTGTACTTGTTCTGGAGTGACCTAAGTGCTTGTGTTATGTGGCGGATCCTGGCTCCTGACAGGCAGCTAACTGTAACCTTCTCCTTGTTCAGCCTAGTTAGTGGGACATCAGTGTGCCTGACTATAGAGTCACCTATTACTAGTGTGTTGGGTATGTTATTTTGCCTTAAGGGCTGTGATTGCATGGCACACTGATTATGTGAATTATGTGTTTCATGGCTGGTGATGGGGTGTGGAGGTTGCTTGGATGTCTGCTTTGGAGGTCTCTGTTGCTTTTGCAGATTTTTATTTAGAGCCTCAGAGTATATTTTTGTGTATTCCTGTGTGTTATTTGCCTGTGTTGGTTTATTAGGTCTATGTGAGACTGGTGGTCTGTTGCAAGTATTACCCTTCTCCTCTTGACTGTCATTTCCAGTCTTGGGTTGAGAAAACTTTGCCTCCAGTTGACTGTATAATTGCATCTCTCACATATATTAGTGTTTGGTGGTAGCAGGAGTGGGTTGTCTGTGTACATGAGGCAGTTGTAACATTGCCTCAAAATGCCCAGATTCACCAGTTGTACTGGAAAGTACACCAGAAGCTGCCTTATGGACATGCCTGAATAGGTAGAGTAAACTGTTTTTCTGATTGGGTGTTGGGGACAAATAGAGAGCCTTCTCCTTCTCGACAGTATAGGGGGGTCTAGTGCTAGGGTTAATTAGTGCTTGCTATGAGTTTTAAGCAAATGTTTGACTGTGAAATGAATGGTTTGAGTGCTAAAGTTGAAGGTTTGTCTAGTTCCAAGGGAAAAATTGAAGAGTAGACTTTGTGGAGCCGAGAATAGTTTAACTTTAGCTAACTGGCAACCTACGCTGCTCGGTGTGCAAAACCGCGCAAATGCGGTTTTTATAGCAGGGATGTGAAATAGATAAAAATTAGCCCAAAATGGCCAATAAACTATTAACTTCTGGGCTGAAACCACTCCTCCAGGGACAGATAGGCTGCTCAAAGCTCCCCTCTCTCACAGGTAAACAGAGAAACTTCCTTCTATCCAAGTAAGGTATGGGCAACACAGAAACTTGCAACACAGCCCTGGATTCAGCAATGACCCTAAAAACTGGACTATACTAGTTCAGAAAGGCAGGAAACAAGTTTTTTTTTGCTTGTTTTTTTTTTTCAGAAAATAGAGCAGATGCAATCAAAAGTAGCCCAAAATGGCCAATAAACTACTAACTTCTGAGCTGAAGCCACTCCTTCAGGGACAGATAGGCTGCTCAAAGCTCCCCTCTCTCACAGGTGAACAGAGAAACTTCCTTCTATCCAAGTAAGGTATGGGCAACACAGACACTTGTAACACAGCCCTGGGTTCAGCAATAACCTGAAAACTGGACTATATTAGTTCAGAAAGGCAGGAAACAAGTATTTTTTTTTGGTTTTTTTTTTTTTTTTGTTTTTCTTTTTGTTTTTTTTTTTGTTTTTCTCAGAAAATAGAGCAGATACAATCAAAACACTTTAAATGCACAGAAAAGGCTATTGCACTTTAGTGTGCAGCCAACAACAGTTAAACAGATTATTTAAACACAAAAAACTTAATTCAAGTGCAGGCAGCAAATAAGTACAATATGTAGCAATAACAAACTTTTTAAATCACAGAAACACTAAAACAACTGGTGTTTTAGGCAGAATTAGTTTAAGACAGCAAGAAAAGCAGAAAAATGATACTTAATCACTCCAAAGTCTCTCTTTTGTCTCTCAGCTGCTGTAGACTCTGCAGAACACATGGAAGGCAGTTGCTGAGCGGTATACAAGTGCAAAATCTGTGCAAATGTGTTTTTTATAGCAGGGAAGTGAAAGAGATAGAAATTAGCCCAAAATGGCCAATAAACTACTAACTTTTGGGCTGAAACCACTCCTCCAGGGACAGATAGGCTGCTCAAAGCTCCCCTCTCTCACAGGTGAACAGAGACACTTCCTTCTATCCAAGTAAGGTATGGGCAACACAGAAACTTGTAACATAGCCCTGAATTCAGCAGTGACCTGAAAACTGGACTATACTTGTTCAGAAAGGTGGGAAACAAGTATATATATATATATATATATATATATATATATATATATATATTATTTTTTTTTCAGAAAATAGAGCAGATACAATCAAAACAACACTTTACCCAATTAACCAGTTAAAAAGCACAAAACTGAGCTCTGTTCCAGCAGTCTAAAATCAGACAAGTTCTAACTGCACACTCCTGCCACTAGGGTACAGAGAAATCTTCTCCAAAAAAGACGGCCTGGATCAGTGCACAAGTTATGCAAACAAAGCTAGATTCAGCAGGACTGAATCTAGTCTATGCTACAGCAAGCAAGGTGTACCAATTTTAGAAAGAACTGTTCTTGAGAATTCCATGAGGGCCTTCACACCCACTACAACACCCATTGCCATATTCAGTTGTGGCTGCTGCTGTATGGGACATTACATGTACCCTGTTAAGCTCCTCTCCATACTGGCTACACAAGCCTTACAGTACCAGCACAACATTGTTGCACAAATGGGTTGATAGGCATGGGATACCCATTGTGTTCTGGCAAGTGTGGCTATGTGTGCATGTCAGTATATCTGTAGGATACAGCATTCCGAGGCCACATACTCCTATTACAATACCCATTGCCACACATCCAAGAAAATTGAAATATAACATTTATAAGGGGCAGTGTATTAGAGTGATAAAAATGACATCAAATTACACTGATATGTTAGATGAGTTAAAATACATTAATAATTTATTTAAGGAATGTGGTTATGATTATGACATGATAGAGGATGTTAATTCATATGTCATAAGTGAATGGTGGAAGAAATACATACCCCTATCGGGTTTGAATAAGAAACAAAGCTTGGAACTGACAAACAAAAATATCAAAAAGAAAGAGAAAGAAATAAATATATATAATAGAGCTTGTATTGTTGAATTTGGCCCCTATAGTAATCAAATTAAAGCCGTTATGAATAGGAATTGGCACAATTTTTTTAACAGATCAAGAAATAACTGATATTTTAGGATCCAAACCTTCTTTTGTATATAAAATGGGTAGTAATTTGAAAGAATTACTTGAACATGGCATAAAAGATATGAGGAAGGATCTTGGACACACTGTCAAATGCGGAGCATGCTATCAATGTTTTGTGATAAATGAGGAGAAATATATTATTTTGAACAACATCAATAAAACTAAAATTAATTTCAAACATGGTACTTGTAATACCAGTATGCTTGTTTACCTTGCTAAATGTATGTCATGTCCATCCTATTATATAGGAAAGACTGAGAGAAAATTTTAAAAAAGAATTTATTCACATTTGTATAGTATTAGGACCAAGGACACAAAAAAACGCACTTTACAAGCATATAATGAATCAGGGTGATGAACATTGTTTTAAATTTGGTATACTAGAAATTGTTACAATGAATCCCAGAGGTGGTAACATCAAGAAATTTTTAGCCTATAGAGAGTTTGGGTGGCAATTAACTGATGCTATGACGCCACCAGGACTAAATGAATTTATTTCTGTCAAACCCATACTGGAGTTAGACAGTTAAAGTATTCATTATAGAGAATTTATTTATTTTTTTTATAATCACATATATTTTACGTTTTTTAACTTATTAGAGTGTATGAAATAGTTAATTTAATGGTATTGAAACATAATATATATTTCATGCATTTTTATTATAATAGTAAATTTAATGAATATAAACGTGGATAGGTAAGATACTTAATGTGTACTACTTTAAGATTTTTTAGCGCCAAAAATTGGTTATTTAAATGTTTGTTACTTGCTGTATCATTGTTCTGATGAAGCTCGCTGTTTGCGAGTGAAAGCGCTTAACCTCTTTATATTAAATTTGAATTTTCTATATCGTGGTGTTGGATTTAAATAATTTTCTGTTGGCAACATTGTTACGAGTGGTAGCGAGTTTGTGTTCAAGTCTCGCTGGTTTAACTTTTTATTACTTGTTCCAAATGCTAGTTTCAGAGATTGCCACACAGTAGTACAGATAGTGTTGTTGCTGCCCATAGGTGAGACATGACAATGCAACACCCTACTATGTGTGTGTCATGTGCATTAGATGCATATCCCTGTAGTACCACTGTTGGGATCTACCATAGGTTGTATCACAGTCGTGGCCAATGTGTGATGATGGGTATGTCTGAGTGTCATCATGGGTTTCAGGGAGTACAATATCCATGGGGGGATGTGGGTGCAGTGTACACTGTCATTACATACAACGAAGATACACCATAAAATGTTTATTCGATAAAGCTTGAATGAATTAATGTCTAATGATGCTATTGTGATCAAGCAAGCAGACAAAGGTGGTGCAAGTGTTATTATGCAAAAAGAATTTTATTACACAAAGTTTTATGAAATTCTGAATGATGTACAAACTTTTAGAGAAATTCCTTATACTCAAGCACAGAAAGTCGCAGCTGGAGTGAATATGCTGATATATGATCTACAATTAACTAATGATATAAGTCTGGAACTATTTAATTATCTGACTGTTTCATGTCCTAGAATACCCCAAATATACGGCAATCCTAAAATACATAAAGATCTGAATGATCCACCACTGAGGCCTATAGTCTCAGTGGGGTGGATGGGTAACAGAGCACATTTCAAAGTATCTTCAGAATATGTTAGGAAAATATATAAAATCTTGTAATACAGTGTTGAAAGACACTAATGATTTTTTTAGAATGCCTGTATAGGTGGCAGTTTGAAAATAATGTGGATGATTGTATTATGGTTACTTTGGATATCACCTCTCTCTTCACAGTAATACCTAATGAGTATGGTGTTAATGCAATAAGAAACTTCTTGAATAATGAGATAAAAATGCACAGCAGGGAGATTGAAATGATATGTGCACTTTTAGAAGTGGTGCTTACACATAATATATTTATCTTTGATCAAAAATTGTTTTTGCAGCTTAAAGGTGTTGCAATGGGCACATCAGTGGCAAATACTTATGCCAATATAATACTATATGAATGGGAAAAGGAGGCAGTACTACATAATGATAATTTCCTGAGTCAGCAAGTAGTTTTCTACAAAAGATTTGTTGATGACTGTTTTTTATTGTGGAAAGGCTCGCAAGTAGAACTTGAGAAATATCTACATTATTTAAATGGCTCAACTGATTTTTTGAGATTCAAAATGGAAACTTCCAACATTAATATCAACTTTTTAGATGTAACACTTTCTAAGAGTAATAATAAGCTGATATCAAAGGTTTATAGGAAAGATGTTGACTCCTTAAGATATATAACTAGGAGCAGCATGCATGCACCACATATCTTTAAAGGAGTCCTTAAATCGCAGTTTATTAGACTGTGCAAGTTGAACACTGATGATGACAATTTTGTAGCACAAGTTGAAAGCATAGCACAAGAATTTCAATTAAGTGGATACCCTAAGCAACTTATTGATCAAGAATTAAGTGAAGTAAAAACAGAGAGAAAAGGAAAATATAAACCAATACTATTAGGAGGTATAGCATTAGAAAGAGATAAAGTATGTAAGGATATGAAGTTAGTTAGATATATAACTACTTATAATCTTAATACATATAATGTGAATGCTATATTAAGGAAAAACTGGCCTATCTTGTTAGCTATGCCTGCAATTAAATCCATAGTGGGAGATAAACCCAGTTTGGCGTACAGAAGTGCTGATACTTTAAAACAAAAGCTATGTTATAAGGATTTCTATGTAAGGTCTATAGTCAAGAGTGTAACAGGTGTAAGGAAATGTTACAATTGCTCTTGTTGCAATGATTTATTTGAAGGTGGCGACTATTTTGAACATCCTGATGATGGTGAAACCTTCAAAATAAATACTTTAACAACATGTAATGTAGAGAAAATTGTTTATTTAGCCACATGTTTAGCTTGCACTTCATTTTATGTAGGCAAAACTACCAGAAAACTCAAAGAGAGAATAATAGAGCATAAATCTGACATTAGGAGAAAAGTACCAACGAATGCTTTAAGTAAACACATTATGGAGAAAGGAGCAAATCATGTATTTAAATTTAGGGTACTGGCAGCAGTCAATATTAGTATAAGGAAAGGAGACATTAATAATCTTAGAGCTAAAAGAACTGGAATGGATCATCAGACTTCAAGCAGATGTAAGCCCAGGCTTAAATAATGCTGTGAATTTGAAACCTCTATTAGTTAAAAAACAGAGAGAAAGGCTATGAAATAGTAACTAGTTCAGCTGTAGGCAGATTAATTTGGGTATTATAAACTGTAGTATTTATATTAGTTATATATGTGTTAATATAGGCATATATTTATAGGTATAAGTATATACAATCAGTTTTAAATTAATTATGTCATACTAATATAGTTTTTTATGTATAGTTTTTATGTATAGATTTTTATGTGAAAGTTTCACTATTAAGTGATATATACATATTTATAGAATGTACAACTTTTTTATGTTTTCTGGTGTTGCTCTTTTAAATTATTTAGGTTGTTAATTGAGTGGGTTGGGCTGAAGCATATGGTTAATAGATTCTCCTATTTAAATGTGTTATTACTGTTGTAACTTTGTACTGATGAAGGGTGTAGACCCAAAAGCTTTATCGAATAAACATTTTATGGTGTATCTTCGTTGTATGGTTTGATACTTGGTATTAGCATCACTGGTTTTCAAGATACACTGTCATTACACCAAGGTACACCAGGTATATGTCCCATGTACTATGTTATGGTTACCACTGTCGCCATCAACCATATAGGTAACTGATGCCACAATCCAGGCCAGTTATAATGTGCTGTGTGCAGCCTACCTGTAACACATTGGACACACGGTCAAGTTAGTTAGCAGTGACAGGCCCAGGTTTTTCAGATGTGTATCTGCCTGTTATGTGTCTGTTAATGTGTATATGAAGGTATGCCACACTATGTATTGTCCATATACACCCTTTACATCCCCCATTAGCATACTGTACATGTCTGGAGATGTTCTGCATGTAAAATGTTACCTGGGACACACCTCACCCTAAACACTGTCTGCTGTGTACAATGGAAGCCAAACACTTCAGTATCACTACATACCTATGTAGGGGTCTAATCCCAGTGCTGCCAAATAAGAGTGTGCGTGTATGTGGATGGGTCTATATCGGGTTGCAGATTATACATGCCCTAACAGGTCACCTGTCCATGTGGCATAGGCAATAACTGTTATACAAGCTTGTGACATGTGTTCAACTGTACCCTAGATATGTCACAGCCATGGTGTCACCACAGTGCCATACCCCATTGGGGAATATGACTGCAGACCATCCTCATGCTGACACATGTACACCTACAACACAAATGTATAACATTATAGAGGCCACAATCAGCCAGTGTTACTAAAAGCAACAATGCATCATTGCTGGACAGCTACACTACCTGACATATATGCATTACACTTTTCTCCTTACAACATTTTACACTGCAGTACTGTGGTACACTGTAGTACAGTTACCGTGTGCATCAGAACCATATTAGCCTGTCCCTGCATCAATGGTATGGATGACAGGGATGTGGTATAGGTATCATCACATGCACAGGGTGTGTTGGTTTGCCAGAGGCTGAGGGTGTGCCATACATTTGACACCATGTGTGTGGGTGAGGGTTGTACTGAGGTGAACTGGGCATGGTGATGTGGTGTGTGTAGGTATGGGGTTGCCCTAGGTGTATTTGTATAGTGTGTGGGTATGCAGGCACACAGTTCTGCCATGTGGCTGCCCAACAGGTGTTTATGGACAGCTGTAGACCATACCTGGCAGGGTGTGCAGTTCACTGCCTCTGGCCATGGACATGCGGACTCTGCCTACCAGGGGTTCCATGGGCACATCCAGGTACAGGCCTCAATGTGCTACTCTCACCTGATGATGGCAAATGCCCACTGGAACCAGGTCCCTCCTGGGACTGGCCAGGACCACGTGCTCATGGTCTGCTGTAGTGTGGTGTGGACAGCGCCCCCCCCCAGTGCCGGGGCTGGTACTGCCACTATGGGAGCCCCTTGGTGTCCTAGCACATCCATGTTGACTGCCAGCTGCTGGCATTGCTGGCCTGCATCCATGGCGCAGGTGCCGCACTTCCACCACATGTTCAAGCATGGGCAGACCATGGTCAATGAGGGCCATCATCTCACCAGACCATCTATGCATGAGCTCAGTTAACATGCAGATGGCACCAGACAGTTCACGGGAGTTGTCACTTGCAGATGTGAGAGCAGCCCTCTGCAGCCTCAGGCCCTGTCTGCTGCAATGTTCCATACATGCCTGCACTGTCATGACAGCCTGCAACATGCACCTGCTGGTGCCAGCTGTTTTGCATCTGCCAGGAGCATGATGACCAGTGGCCCAACCACGAGCACCCTGGGACATCTGCCTATTTGGTGCCCTGCCGGATATCCGTCTATGCCTGTTACGAACAGACACAGTAGGCACCACACTTTCCTGTGCATTACCACCAAACCCCAGCTGTCCCTCCTCTATAGTCACTGATGATGGGTATGTATATGCACTGAAACTGTGTGTGGGTTTGGGCTGGCTAAAAAGGGATGTCAAATGATGGCACTGTTTTGACTCCTGACAATCCCACCTGTGTCTTAACAGTACTATCATCATCTTTGGTGTCTATATGGACACCAACATCAAATTGCATGCAGGAGGGAACCTGACCCACCTCACCATCTGTGGGGGAAAACAATAAATACACTTTAAAACCTGTACAGCATTGCATAACAGTACACACACGCACACACACACACACACACACACACACACACACACACACACACACACACACACACCACCGTGATACCTACCTATCTGTGATTTTACAGACAGTCCCACGTATATTTCCATGCATTCCCCATCCTGCATCACACTTGATAACATACACTCATTGATACCACTCATTAGTATATCAGTCCTCTAAATGGCTAGACAAGTGTTCACAACACAAGACCTGTTACTACATTACCTGCCTGACCTGTGTGTAGTTGTTTTAGATCACTTCACTGCTGTCATTCAGTGTTCACCCTGTGTATGTCCAGACATCATGAGCATGGCTGCTCTATGTGTGGGCTACTATGTTCACTCCATAATGTCATGCACTGGAGTGTCAGTACATGCCAGATATGCTGCTCAATCAGCCTATCATGTGACAACTGTAATATATGGATACACTCCTTGGTGTTGACTAGTAATTCCCCAATGCATCTGTAGTGCTGCATATGTGGGTTGTTGGTCACCTCTCTGCTGAATGCGATATTAAGTGTATACCTGGTATCTACCTTCCCTCTCAATGCCTGTTCCATGCTACAGACCTTATTATAATATCAGATTTCCTGTGATTACATACTTGACAAGTATTCCTGGTGTGTAATGTGGCAGTCCATGTCCATGTACTGCATGATCCCAAAAGGGAGGTACTGCTGTATGAACAACCCCACAATCACACATGTGCATGCATGGTCACCCACACAAACACACACACATGTACCCACGCATCCTACATGCATCAACCTCCCTCAACTTCACCAGAGTGACCCTACAGACAGACTAACTACCCACCAGGAAGCACACACAACACACATACAGGTGAGGTTGCACAATGATAGTACATACAGTCCTTCTATTACCAATCTGTCAACATGCATAATATATGGTACACAACAGCATGCAGTGCAGCTATAGTCAATCCATGCTAGCAACAGTATACATGTGTGATGCATGTGCTGTGTCACTAGGTCATGCCCCTTCCCCTGGATACCACTGTACCCATGTACACAGTATTGCTGTGCACCTGTTCTGCACCCTGCCATGTACTGTGCACCACAGCTCACAGGTGTACAGCCCATTGCTGAATGTGTAGTACTGTGTCAGTTATGTCAGCTTTAATGCTCACAGCCCCTATGTTTTCCAGCAACACATAGCTGGGATGATATGTGGACAGATGTCATTTGTGAATGCCTGATGTCTGATCTACAGCTCTCAAAATCAGCGGACCATTTATGACCAATCCAATTCTATTACACTGACAACCATCACAGCATACCATGGCTATGGGTGGTGTACACACACACTTATTGATATGACGCACCCTTCCTTGATCTGCCATGGGACCACATCACCACATATCTTAACAGTACATGAGCCCAATATGTGACATGTGTCCTGTACTTTCACATGCAGTGTCTACAGAATGTGTTAGGTGTGTGGCTACTGACCACGATGCATACACTCCATGTGGGCATATGTGTGCACACCCTTATCATGATGGTTTGTTGCACCTATTGTTATGTGTACTACAGCAGTCACTACTCCTGGCAGGGGTATACTAGCATGGGCCTTCTGCATTTGCCAGTGTATGTTCAGTCTACGCTACACATGTCCCCCTAATCTGCATGATTGGAATGCCTACTCATGTGCACATCCCTTGGTGTTCACACACTGCTGTCACTATTGCTGTGGGAGTAGGATTATGTCTGCCACAGTTCCTGAACCTGACTATGTGCAGATACAGCCATTCTTGGCATCCTTAGGATCCCTGCTGCAGTGCACTGGTGTGTCATGCTGACACCCCCCCACCTTCAACCTTTTCGCGGATGCTTGACAAGTAAGGCCTACACATGTGTGTCACTTTGCAGTGTTCCATACACTGAACACCACATGTTACAGCCTAGTCCCAGCTGATAAGGTGGACCACAGTAATACCTTATGCCATAGTGTAACTCTGCAACAGTTGCCATTGTCCTATAGGTATATACACTGGTGTTCCACTGTATATGGGTGTTGTTCCAAACATGTCCCCTACTGTAGACCATGTCTCCCACCATTATGTTACTCCCTAAGGACACATTCCACAATGACAGGATGTTAGTTATCTTACAGGTGTTTGACATACTCTTCCAATACCCCATCATGGTCACCACTGTGATGCTGTGCATTTAACAGCAACAATACGTGCACATGTACAGCATGCATTCTGGGTAAGTGTGTTAGATGTGTGCATGGAATATACCATAGCCATTCCATGCCCAGTGTATTGGTAAGCATCTACATAAACCGTACTCACCAGCTACAGGCTGCTGCCTTGGTGGTATACCGGAGGGACCTACATAAGAGGATGAGAGATGCAAAGTAAGTGGCCACACCTGTGTCATTGCTACAGGGTGGGTGCAGCATTACAATACATCAACAGTACATGTCCACAGTACTACAGCATATGCACATCTGTTTATCACTACTATGCAGCAACAAACTATATCTATGCCATGTCAGATATGCATGATCTATCTGTACAGATGTGGGTGTATATGCAACAGTGGTCTACTGATGTGCCCTGTGGCCTTACCTGCAAGCTCCTCGGCCAGTGTGTGGGTAGCACCCACCTCCACAAAAGTGTCCGGCAGTTGGTGGCTATGCAGATGGGCAGGTGTCACGAGGCTGGCTAGGAGCTACTCCACATGTGTCAGGAGGGGATGGATGGCATGGCCACCCCTGTGGCAAGGTGATTCCCCCAGACTGCAGCAGCACAATGACGGGCATTGCGAAGCAGGTCAGAACAATAATGCCGGACCTGTTCATAACTGTGGTTGTGCAGTCCAACATCATTGACCCTGTGGACTAGGTCATTCCACAGGGCGGTCCACTACTGCTGATCATGGGTGGTCCGGCAAAACAAGACAGGGTAGTGCTGTATGAGGTGGTTCACCACAATGTCGTTCTCAGCTCCTGAGTACGTTGGAAGCCTTCCATGGGATATCTTGCCTGAAAGTCATAAAGATGGACACAGGTGTGAGCAAGTCATGCAGCAAGGTTACCACAGTTCTTAATACACATCACTGTCACCCTCCCACCATATCAGTGACAACAAACTGTACACACAACTCAATAGGTATGGCTACAGCATACCTACCAGTGGGGCAGATATTGTAATGTACCACACTTTGTGCAATGTGTTTGTAGCCATGTTACCTGTGTGGACACTATCATTGCTGGCCTGTAACAGACTATTCACTTGCATGCCATTGTCAGGGGCACTATGGTTCCATATATGTGTGTGGTATGCTTGCTATGTGGTTGTTGCACATCTGACATTCTGTGTAATTGGGATTATCTATGCATGCTGTTGGACATGCTTTGGGATTGTGTAGACTATTACTACCGACATATGTTTTATAACAGTGATACAATAACATGTATGTGTACTACTGGCCAGCAGAACCACCTCTCCAAACTCATCTGCCCATGTTACCAGGCTGCAATCTAATGTGTGACCCACCCTGGCACCTCCTCATGTACTGGTCCAGCAATACCTTCAGGTGGAACCAACTCAGAGGATGTTGTCCCCTCCTGGGGCACACACAGACATATTCTTGTCCCCCGAGGTCAGGTCCAGGGTCTGGTCCATAATGGGTTCCACAGACACATGTGGGATGTGCGATATCACCTTGAGGCACCCATTATACATTCACAGGTCCCACATGCTTTTCCTGCTCAGCCTCCAGGCCAGGGACCTTTGGGATTTGGACTGCTGTTGTGAGTAGCAGGGGGTGGGAGGCTTGTTGCCATTGTATCCATATTGGGGCCCATGGGATGTCCACATCATAGACCACACACACCATCCAGGGTGTTTACCCACCACATGTGTCACATACCACCCCTACAGGCTGTCCTCTACATCTACCAACCCTGACCACCTCCACAGCTATGCCTGCCATACTTCTCCATATTCCCATGCCATACTTCACAGACAAGGGCAATGTGGTCCCAACAAAAGGTTCACATGTGACATACCCATGCATGTTGCACACACTGACAGCTGTAGATATCTGTGTGTATTGCTATGTATGCTGTTTCCTCGCACATAGCATGCAGCACTGTGGTGGTAATATAGGGGACATGTACTTACATACATATATGTTTGTGTTTGCGTGTTTGCATATATGTAGACGTGCATATAGATATATATCTATCTATACATGTGTAGATATATATGTTGTATATATGTGTTTATATGTATGTCTACACATGGGTATCTGTATATTTGTGGACATACATGTATATATATGTATATATATATATATATATATATATATATATATATATATATATATTTATATATATATATATATATATATATATATATATATATATATATATATATATATATATATGATGTTTGATCGAAAGATCAAACGTCCGAATCCATTAAGCGCGAGACGAAAGAAACACATTCGCATAAGTATGCCTGTTGCCGAGGCTGTACTACAGTGCAGATAAGGGAAAATTCCCTTTTCCCCACTGTAGTGCGGTCTTGGAAGGAGAATTTTAAAGTAGGGGGGAGTGGGGGGCAGAGGGGGTGAAGCACCCCTGCAAAAACGTAAATGTATTTTTTTTTTATTGACATGCTTTAACAAAACTGCTTTTTCTGTTAAAGCGCTTTTGTTAAAGTGTGTTCGGTGGTTATGGATTCGGACATTTGATCACTCGATCAAACGTCCTAGATCCATATAAATATATATATATTTATATGTAAAATATATATAGGTTCATAGATTCATAGGTTGGTACTAGGCTATTGGCCCTAGGGCCTATACAAGCCTAGCAATAACAATTCCCTGTCTATTTCTTCCCACAGTATTTACTTCCCTGGACCCCTGTCTAGCAGGGCGACTGACGTGATCCCTGGGGTGAATTTCCTATCTCCCATCCAATCAAGGTTGCTTTTGAAGAGGGCCAAAGAGGCAGTCTGCTTGACATGTATGGGCAGTCTTTTGCAGAGTCTGGGGAGTGTCTGGGTCAGGAACCTATCCCTCCAGCTTGCTTTGTTCATTGTGATGACAAGGTTTAGATCCCTGGAGCATGTGTCTCTGAGGGATTCAGATTTCTTTAAGTGTAGCATATCCAACAGCTCTGGGTTTGACATGGCCTTGTATGTTAAATAGAGATCACCTCTGAGTAGACTATATGTGACAGAGTATAGGTGGAGTTTTTTTAGATGGTCAGCATAGGGCATCTGCTTTAGGCCTATGATTTTTTTAGTGAGGTATTTCTGTGGCCTTTCCAGTTGTTGCAGATGTCTTGAGAGGTACATACCAAAATGGGGGGTTGCATTCTATAATGGGTCTAATGAGGGATGAGTACACTGGGACTATGACCTCCTTTTTTCTGGATGAAAAGCCTTTAGTGATGAGGTGTGCCACATAGAAGGATTTTCTGACTGTTGTGGTGATGTGGTTATTGAAGGTGAGACCACTGCCCACCTGTGCCCCTAAGTCTCATATCACACTGCAGTGTTTAGTGTACTGCCACCTATGTGGTAATTCATGGGTACATGTTTTTTCCCAAAGGGGATAACTATACATTTCTTGGCATTGAGCTTGAGCCCATGGCTGTGGCATCAAGCATCTGTTTCTGTAAGGCCCTTTTGTAGAATCTCTCTCTCTCTCTCTCTCTCTATATATATATATATATATATATATATATATATGTGTGTGTGTGTGTGTCTATAAATATATATATATATATATATATATATATATATATATATATATATATATATATATATATATATATATATATATGTACATAGGTTTATAGGTTCATAGGTAGGTACTAGGCTATCTGCCTGAAGGCATTTATAAGCCTAGCCAGAATGTGTTGGCTTTCGCCACCCCCTAGATTAGTTCCCTGTGCCTCTGTCCATCAGAGCCATTGAAGTGATCCCTAGGGTAAACTTTCTGTTTCCCATCAACTCATCAAGGTTTCTGTTGAAGAGGGTTAGTGAGGAGCTCTGCCTAATGTAGATTAGAATCTTGTTCCAGAACATGGGAAGTCTCTGGGACAGGAATCTATCCCTCCAGTACGTCCTATTTATTGTTGTGGTGAGGTTTAGATCCCTGGAGCATGTGGCTCGAGGGGATATGGTTTTCTTTCGGTGGAACATGTCCATCAATTCTGGGTTGGACATAGTCTTGTATGTCAAGCAGGGATCATCTCTGAGTAGGCGGTATGCAACCAAGAACAGCTGGAGTTTCTTCAGTCAAGCTGCACAGGGCATCTGCTTGAGGCCAGTGATCCTCTTGGTGAGGTACTTCTGTGGTCTTTCCAGTTGTTGCAGGTGTCTTGTAAGGTACATCCCAAATGGGGCATTGTACTCTATGATGGGTTTGATGAGTGATGCATAGAGGGGCCCAATGACCTCTTTCGATCTGGATGCAAACCCTTTTGTGATTAGGTGGGCCACATAGAAGATTTTCTAACCACTTTGGCAATGTGATTATCAAAGGAGAGGTTACTATCTACTTGGGGCCCAGATCCCTTATTACGTCTTCCGTATTTAGGGGGCTACCACCTATGTGGTAGTTTGTGGGTACTTTGTTTTTTCCAATGGGGATGACTATGCACCTTTTGGCATTTAGCCTGAGGCCATGGTTTTGACACCATGTATCTGTCTCAGTGAGACCCTTTTGGAGGATGTCTATGTCAGCCAGAGAGTCAATTATAGCCCCTTGTTTTCAGTCATCTGTGAACTTGGTCAGCCATAGTCCTCCTGTGCTTGCCTGTACCTCTGAGAAGTATATGCCGAACAGGAGGGGTCCTAGGACTGAGCCCTGGGGAATGCCACTTGTAACTGGTTTAGAGTCAGACCTAGCTCCCGCAACTCTTACCATGTGGGTTCTGTCCATGAGCCAGTTGGCAACCCATCTTGTGATGCAGGGGTTTCTGTTCAGGCTGGTGTGCTTGTCTATAATACCTGAGTGGGGAATGGTGTCAAAAGCCTTTGCAAGGTCTAGGTAGGCTGTGTGGACCAACTTTCCCTCATCTATAGCCTTGGTAACTGCCTCAAAGACGTCCACCAGGTTTATGAGGCATGATCTGCCCTTAACAAAGCTGAACTGGGTAGGGTCCAGTGTTTGTAGGTTTCCAATGTCTTTGTTAATGAGATCCATGATGATGTGCTCCATAGCTTTGCAGACCAAGCTAGTCAGGCTTATAGGGCGATAGTTCCAGGGGTCCGTTATGGCTCCACCTTTGTGGAGTGGAATAACCGTTGCTGTATGTCACTCTGTGGGCATGTAGCCTGTGGAGAGGCTGAGGTTAAACAGTGTGTTTAGGTGAGATGTTAGTTCATCTTTGAGCTCGTGTAGTATGCAGCCTGGGACACCGTCCGGTCCCATTGATGCTGTGTTTTTGGCTTTGGAGAGGGCTGTTTTAACCTGAGTGTCTGTGATTTCAGGGGCACTACATTCTTCTGGTATAGTTATGCGCCCTTTTGGGTGTGATAGGGGGGTGAAGTTTGCACTGAACCTGTCTGCCAGGATGTTGGCTATATCGGCCGGTTCAGTGTATTTTGTGCCATTCTGCACTAACTGCCAGCAGATCTGAGAATTGCCACTTAGATTCTTGACATAGCTAAAGAATGCCTTCTGGTTATCTTTGGAGTCCATGGCAATTTTTCTTTCAAAGCTAGCCTTGGATGATTTTATGAGGGAACGTAGTTTCTTGCTGATACTGATCAGGGATGTTTTCCTTTCTTGGGATTTTACTGTTTTCTGTACTAGTTTCCTCCTTCTGTTGTATAGCTTGTTTATGGCAGGGGTCCACCAGACTGGTTTCCTTTTCTTGGTTGAGTGAATCTTGGTTTTGTTTGGGATAGCACAATCCATGCATTCTTGTAGGTGCCTGTAGAGTGCATTAGTAAAGGATTTTGCAGCTTGGACAGCATTATCCTTTAGCATGGGGGCTTTGAAACTTCGGTCTTAAGTAATGTGAAGTTTGCTTTTGAAAAGTTTTTCACGGTGGTTCTTTGACTGGGGGTGGTGGTGGAATGTGGATATCCAGAATGATTAGTTTATGGTCAGATCTAATCAGTGAGGGTTTGACCTCTGGTGTGGAACACCGGTCGCCCATGTTGGTGATGACTAGATCCAATATGTTGTCGCCTCTGGTGGGGGTGTTGGCCAGTTGATCTAGGGCATTTGAGTTTATAAATGCTAGGAAATGTTGGTTAAGGGAGTTTGTACTTGAGCAGTTTTCCCAGTTAATGTTTGGGTAATTGAAATCACCCAATATCAGAGTGTTTGGTAGGACCTTTATGTTTCCCAGTGTTTCCAGGAATGTGGAGTGGGGGTCCTGGGACATAGCAGTTTTGCCCATTGTTAGTTGCACATGGATCATCTCTGAAGCATCGTGCTGTGCCACTAACCTGGAGGTGTGGGTATCCTTGATGAATATGGATACTTTTCCGCCTTTTGTATTTCGGTCTGGGTTTTGTGGGCGAAATGTATAGTATGAGCTACTACCCTGCTAGTGTGGGGTGCTCTTTGGAGCCTTAAACCAGGTTTCTCTTACTGCACATATATCGATTTTCTCCATACTGAGGAATGCCTTGAGTGTGTGCATTTTGAGGTTTAGACTTCTTGCACTGAGTAGCATTACCATCAGTTTTTTGTTACTTGTGCTATTTACGTCAGTGGGTTTGTCTTTTGAGCCTTGCCTAAAAAAGGCACTATGGGGGTGGCAAGAGCCTTGGCCAGTATTCAAAAGCCTAAGGGTGACAGGTGCAAGCCATCTCTAGTGAAGCAGCGTGGCTTGTCGAGCATGTCATCCCAGGCTGACAGACACTGGATCCCCTTTGAATGACACCAGAAGCTTAGGCAATTGTTGAAATTGATAATTTTTTTCTCTATACTGTGGTATCATTCTTGGTGAGTGCAGGATGCAACTCAGGGTCAGGGCCATACCGGCCTGGGCTATGTGATCAGAGAGCTCCTCCATATCTCTTTTCATGTAGTCCAAGGAGGTACACCTCAAGTCATTCACACCAACATGGACAATGACAGAGTCATATTTGTACTTGTTCTGGAGTGACCTGAGTGCTTGTATTATGTGGCAGATCCTGGCACCCAACAGGCAGCTAACAATAACCTTCTCTTTGTTCAGCCTAGTGAGTGGGACGTCAGTGTGCCTGACTATAGAGTCACCTATTACTAGCATGTTGGGTATGTTATTTTGCCTTAAGGGCTGTGATTCTGTGGCACAGTGGTTTTGTGAAGTATGTGTTTCATGGTTTGTATTGGGGGGGTAGAGGTTGCTTGGATGTCTGCTTTGGAGGTCTCTGCTGCTTCTGCAGATTTTTATTTAGAGCCTCCGAGTATGTTTTCGTATATTTATGTGTGTTTTTTGCCGGTGATGGTTTCATAGGTCTATGTGAGACTGGTGGTGTGATGCAAGTATTTCCCTTCTCCTCTTGACTGCCTGGTCCAGTCTTGGGTTGAGAGAGCTTAGCCTCCAGTTTGGCTGTATAATTGCATCTCTCACATGTATTAGTGTTTGGTGGAAGGAGGAGAGGGCTGTCTGTGTACATGAGGCAATTGTGACATTGCCTCAAAATACCCATTTTCACCAGTTGGACTAGAGAGCACACCTGAAACTGCCCTTTGGATATGCCTGGGTAGGTGCAGTGAACTGTTATACTGACTGGCTGGTAAGGTCGAATAGAGTGCCTTGTCCTTCCCTACAGTATGGGGGGGGGGGTCTAGTGCTAAGGTTTATTAGTGCTTGCTATGAGTTTTGAGCAAGTGCCGATATGAGAAGTGAATGGTCTGTGTGCTTAAGTTGAAGATTTGTCTAGTTCCAAGGGAAAAATTGAAGAGTAGACTTTCTGGAGCCAGGAATAGTTATACCCTAGCTAACTGGCATGGCCCCGTGGGCAAAACTGCGCAAATGCAGGTTTTATAGCAGGGAAATGAAAGAGATAGAAATTAGCCAACAATGGTCAATAAACTACTAATTTCTGTAATGAAACCACTCCTCCAGGGACAGATAGGCTGCTCAAACCTCCCCTCTCTCACAGGTGAACAGAGAAACTTCCTTCTATCCTAGTAAGGTATGGGTAAACACAGAAACTTGTAACACAGCCCTGAATTCAGCACTAACCTGAAAACTGGACTATACTAGCTTAGAAAGGCAGGAAAACAAGTATTTTGTTTGTTTTTTTGTTTCTTTTCCAGAAAATAAAGCAGATACAATCAAAAAAACACTTCAAATGCACAGAAATGGCAATCACACTTGAGTGTATAGCCTACAACAGTTAGACAGGTAATTTAAACACAAAAACAATTTTGTTAAAGTGCAGGCAGTAAAATAAGTACAATATGTAGCTGAAACAAGTTTTTTAAACCACAGAAATTCTAGAAAATCAGTGTTTTATGCGGAATTAGCTAAAGGCAGCAAGAAAATGCAGAAACATTATATTTAATCACTCCAAAGTCTCTCTTCTGTCTCTATGCTGCTGTAGAACTCTGCAGGGCACCAGGCAAGAGCTTGCTGAGCTGTATACCAGCACAAAAATCTTGCAAATGCGGGTTTTGTAGCAGGGAAATCAAAGAGATAGAAATTAGCCAAAAATGACCAATAAACTACTAATTTATGGGCTGAAACCACTCCTCCAGGGACAGATAGGCTGCTCAAAGCTCCCTCTCTCACAGTGAACAGAGAAACTTCCTTCTATCCAAGTAAGGTATGGGCAAACACAAAAACTTGTAATACAGCCCCGAATTCAGCACTATCCTGAAAACTGGACTATACTAGCTTAGAAAGGTGGGAAAACAAGTATATATATATATATATATATATATATATATATATATATATATATATATATATATATATATATATTGGTTTTTTTTCAGAAAATAAAGCAGATACAATCAAAAAACACTTTAAATGCACATAAATGGCTGTCACACTTGAGTGTGTAGCCTGCAACAATTAGACAGGGAACTTAAATACAGAACGACTTTGTTAAAGTGCAGGCAGTAAAATAAGTACAATATGTAGCTGAAACAAGCTTTTTAAATCACAGAAACTCTAGAAAATCGGCGTTATAGGTGGAATTAGCTAAAGGCAGCAAGAAAATGCAGAAAATGATAATTAATCACTCCATTGTCTCTTTTTTGTCTCTCTGCTGCTGTAGAACTCTGCAGGGCACCAGGCAGGAGCTTACCGAGCTGTATACTAGCACAAAAACCTTGCAAATGCGGGTTTTATAGCAGGGAAATGAAAGAGATAGAAATTAGCCTAAAATGGCCAATAAACTACTAATTTCTGGGCAGAAACCACTCCTCCAGGGACAGATAAGCTGTTCAAAGCTCCCTCTCTCAAAGTGAACAGAAAAACTTCCTTCTATCCAAGGTATGGGCAAACACAGAAACTTGTAACACAGCCCTGAATTCAGCACTAACCTGAAAACTGGACTATACTAGCTTAGAAAGGCAGGAAAACAAGCATTGTTTTTTTTTTTTTTTTTTTTCAGAAAATGAAGCAGATACAATCAAAAAAACACTGTAAATGCACAGAAATGTCTATCACACTTGAGTGTGTAGCCTACAACAGTTAAACAGGTAAGTTAAACACAAAGCAACTTTGTTAAAGTGCAGGCAGTAAAATAAGTACAATATGTAGCTGAAACACGCTTTTTAAATCACAGAAACTCTCAAAAATTGGTGTTTTAGGCTGAATTAGTGAAAGGCAGCAAGAAAATGCAGAAACATGATACTTAATCCCTCCAAAGTCTCTCTTTTGTCACTCTGCTGCTGGAGAACTCTGCAGGGCACCAGGCAGGAGCTTGCTGAGCTATGCACATATGCATACCTATATATGGGGTACATTCAAACATCAGGTCCACAATCTCACAACACCTTCCTGCACAGCTGCACTGTTCTGCCTTGTACAACACAGACAGGTGCCACATATGGACACATCCTGACATTAGGGGTTATATGTAGGGCCAGATTGCAGGTAACCCTATTACACACCTATGGTATTCCTGCATGCTACAATACAGGTTCACCTGAGTATCCTGCAAGAGGTGGGCTGTGGAACCCATGTGTCCATCATTATGGCATTATGTCCACAACCAGCTATTGGCCACAGTAATATACATACTGACCATTACACAACACACACTATGATGGCTTACATATTATCAGTCAGTGTTGCTCTGCATGGTTGACAGGTATGGCCAACTACCCACAGGAACAGACTCTATAGTCCATAGCAGTTGTTCAGCTGAACATCATTACAACAACAACACATGAAGGCACATATAAATCCTTCCACGTCATCTATCCCACTATTAAGGACCAAGTACTATGGTCAATTACATGCATATATACATCACATACCTCTTCAGGAAATGAAGTCCTTTCTAGATAGTTTGCTTGATGTTTTTTATTTTTTTGGTTTTCCTATCAATGTATCTCTCTCTCTCTCTCTATCCCTCTCTCTTTCTCTCTCTCTCCCTCTCTCTCAGTCTCCGTCCAGTAAATGGATTGAACTGCTTTGAATAGATTGCAGCATGGATTTTGTAGGTGATGCACATGATCAGGTAATGTCCTCTGCACCAATCAGTGTCTTCCACTTGCCACCTGCATGCAGCATGCTGTGTAGTACTTCCAATTACCACTGTCATGGCAACCAACTACTATACATCCCTACATTATGTGGGTGTGGTCGCTTTACCTTTTCTGTATAATGAACATCCGTCCTGTGGGTGGGCAGTGTTACAGACAGCAGGTAGCAATACCTCTTATGAAAGAACCTGCACACTCAGGCCAGCTACATATCTGTAGGGGGTTTCAGAACTACAGACAGTGTGAGTAGTGTTGTATGCCTGGTACAGCAGCAGTGTTAGAGGGTTTGTGTGTACATACTAGTTTAACGTGGAATGCAGTCTGTCTGCATAGCTCTCAACTGTGGGCCTATTCACTTGATGTCCAGAGGTGTGCCTATTAAATTTTGTCTGTCCACCACACAGGTCTTGTGTCAGATATATCACTGGCAGTGTGTGTGTTGAGTGCATCAATACATGGCTACATCCATTTGTGTTTCTGACTTCATATACCTGACTAAGGGTATGTTACAGACTATCCTGTAACACCAGCAACTTGATTAGTGTATGACAACAGTATTTCACATATGGGCCTGTGTTCCAGCCTCTGTCCTCCACCTACATACCAGGCTTTGTACATATGACATGCTGTCATGGGTTGTTATGTAGTGGGCTGTGAGTATGTCATGCTGCCATTCCTGCCATCAGTCCACTGCTGTTGTGGCCCCCACACATATTGTAGGGTTGGGCCCATACATGTGTGCGCTTCATCTACACAATACATGTGTGCCCTTATGCACTCTAGAGGGCAGCATATGTAACAGTGTTATATAGCCCTGTATTATTCAATCTATGGGGGGGATGCACCATAACTAACCTAGGCTGTTACAACATGTGGGGGTATCATTAGTTAGCTGCCTTAAGGTATCTGGATGTACATTACCATACAATTCACCTTGGGTAAATGCAGGCCAACTGCTTCCTGCCATACAGACTATTCTGTTTGTCAGTGTGTTTGTGATGGTGTCAGTTATGCCTTGTTATGTAACAGATACATCCCATTGTGTCAACTGAGGTCTTTACCCCCTAGGGATTGTGTACAGAGTGCATTTAGAGGCTGCTGGACTATACATCTGCATTACTTACTGTTGATTGAGTGTTATCCTGTGGCGCAGTCTGTCTTTACTATTGTACTACTTGAAGGCCTCGGCCCGGACAGCAACATATGTCAACCTTTCCAGACTACTGTATTAATATAACTGTTTCACAGTTGCATTACTCTGTTTATATGTATGTCAGTGTCTAAACAGCTATATGACATGGCATATACAAGTGTAATAGTACACAAATAAAGCTTTCCCATGTATGCAAACCTGTGTGTGTTGTTATATCCTTTGGCCTCTCTGTGGGTATATGTTGCAGGCAACAATAATCATTTGTATGGGTGGCTCATACAGTGTCCAGTTGGTCAGGTGGCAACTGTAGGCATAGGAGCTGTTCCGTATTGTGTGCACCTTCTACATATGTATCATCCTATACATATCTCTGTGTGTGTATGTGTAGTTACATATATATATATATATATATATATATATATGTGTGTCAGCATATATGTGTCTGTCTATATGTATCTTAGGAATGTTGATTGCTTCCACATTGTACATTCCCTATGGTAGCCAGACTGTAATGCATGATATGTTACTGATACTAGCCTGACATCACACAGGTGGGATGGAGTACTGTTAACATCTTGTGCCCATGTTGCGTCAGGTCCTGTTTATGGGATTTGCAATAGTTGGTATTGTATTGCAGGGCAGATGTATTTGGCTGTGGGGGGGAATATCCATATATACAAGACGTATGTTGTTTGGGCCCCCTCACCCCCAATAACAGTGCATGTGGACATATATGTTTTTGCCATGTTCTCTTTTATACCTATCGATATATGTCTGTGTATTCCTATATAGATATATATTTATGCTTACATATATTTATTGCTGTATATATATATATATATATATATATATATATATATATATATATATATATATACACACATATGGATGTAGACATATATATCTATAGATGCATGCATATGTATGTATATATGTTTATATTTCTATATATATATATATATGTGTGTGTGTGTGTGTGTGTGTGTGTGTGTGTGTGTGTGTGTGTATATATATATATATATATATATATATATATATATATATATATATACACACATGTAGATATGTTATATCTATTTAGATATAAATATATATGCACACACACATACATCTACATGATTAAATACTTTTCCTGTACTGTTAAATGACTGTGCTGGATGATATGTTTGTGAAAACATGAGGGTTATGTATATCTGACATGGCTTAGTGGTAAATCACTTTGGCTATGGTGTGCAGGGTACTGGGTTCGAGCGTTGCAGATGCTGTTTATTTTGTTGCTAGGCTGAACAAGGGCCATTAGATACAGAGTGATTAAGACACTTTTAAGCAGTTGTAAGTAGGTTATACTAATTCCTTTCACATGTTCAATTTGATATTACTATAGTGAGGATTTGTCTGGTGATACCTCATTCTTATGTACTGCTGTGATGGTGGTTAACTACTGTGATGATAGTGTATAGGGTCCTGGGATCAAGAACTGCAAGGCTATTTATTTTGTTGCTGGGCAGAACAGCGGCTGTTGGATACAGAGTGATTAAGGCACTTGTAAGCACTTGTAAACAGGTTTGCATGGGTTTGCGCAAGGGTAATCACTGCTAACCTAGAGAGTTAGCTTCCATATTGCTTAACCTATGTGCGCATTGCTTACCCCCACACAAATGGGCTTAAACTTGCTTATGACTGCTTAAATATGCTTACTGTCACTTGCTACTGCTTACTACTGCTTACTCCCACTTACTACTGCTTAATAGTGCACTGCACTGACTTAGACAGTGATGTCTAATGGTTCTTGGGAAGGTGGGGGATTTGGAAGTTGTATGGAGCTATCATTCATTACACATTTTACCTTCCATTTTTATCCTAGATTCCTGTGTACATATACTGTATGGAGCACATGTGATTATCTGTGGACTTTGCAACATTATGACACTGACACCTTACATCTGCATTTAATGCAGTATTCCAGTTCATAAATATATGTTATTTAGTAGGTAATGCAACTAAAAATATTGATCATAAAGTGATTTGACATGGAAAATGGAATGTGCTGCAGTGGGACTTGAACTGGGAATGACTGCTCTGCCCACTACACTATTGCTATACTGCTTCATTTGCATATATCTTCTTTTTTATCCTCTTCTGCAATTTAAGCTGCATTAACCGTAGCGAAGCGATGGGCAAACCCGCACACCTACGGTTAAATGTAATCTGTTTCATAAAAAAAATTAAAAAAGGTATCTTTATATTGTATGTGTTTACTATTGCTCTTGTACATGTGGGGGATGTTGCTGGGGGTAGGCAGACACCTATGAGCAGTCTCAATCATTCTTTTAGGGCTTTCTTCTGTTCTTCATTGCAGGGTCTTGTATATTCTGAGAGCTTTGCTCTCAGACACGCCCCCTGCTCTCTTACATGCTCCATGTAAGATTAGGAGCGCAGGCAGCGCGCCTTCATTAATATGCATGGTGCGCTGCCGCCCTGCTCCTAAACGTCCGCTTCCGTGCAGGACTAAGCTAGTCTTGCATGGAAGAATAGTAAATCCGGGGGATTGTCATTGTGAAAACCATGCATGCTGCTTTATTATTTCTATTGTCCCTAGATTATTTGTACCTCATAGATATCTAATTGAATAAACTGTACAGATGATTAAAAGCATAGTGTTGCATGCCCGAGTACAATACAAAACTATTTTTCCTTAGCCTTTGCAATAATATGCATCTTCACTATCACCTTGTAGTCTTCCAATAGAATCCTCCTTTTTGTTTCTCCCTTCCACTATGCACAAAACCATTTCTTGTCTTTCTGAATTCCTTTGATACTCATCCCTTCCAAAGGTTCTACTGCTCTAATGTCACACTGTAGTCAGAGAGAGAAATAGTGAAAGACAGGCACAGAGGGTGACGGAGAGTAACAGAGAAAAATGCATAGAAGGAAAAAAAACAGTAAAGGAAAAAAGAAGACACTTCATCTGTGCAAATGGTTAGCTTTTACTTGTCTCAATCTGTCTCTCACTGTCTTGTTAATTTGCAAAAATTTACCACAAGTTCAAGCCTCCACTGTGCACTGATAATTATTAATTTTATGCAATTTTTGCATCAGGGCTGATGCTCATAGATTGTACGCTGGTACAGTAAATGGAGTCCTGAGCAAATGGATGTTGACAGGAAACTTGATCTGTAGGCTTCTGATATGCATAAAGCTGTTTCAGATTTAAATGTAACCTAACAAACAACATTAATAAATGCATTTTTTCATATGGAACCCACAACTGTCACTGATAAGAATTAGATCTAGAAAGAGCTGGAGTGTAGTACTTCACCTGAGAAAGAGTAAGTGAGTTGCTTTGCATTTTCTTTAAAAAAAAAAAAAGAACTCTTTTGGATACTGTGTCACACCACTTGAAGAAAATATGACTGAAGGACAAAGTAAGCAAGGTCATCTCAGGACTAGGCACCATAACCATAAAGGAGAAACGTAATGACACCTTAGTCATCCAGTAATATACCTATACATCAAGGATAAAAAAAACTTTTTTCCTCAGTAAGAACTGTAGTTATCATGGAATTAAAAAAAAGTATTATAAATTGCAGATTACTAGGAACCTGCCTTTCTCTCTCTCTCTCTCTCTCTCTCTCTCTCTCTCTCTTATACACACACAAATACACACCCACACCATATATATATATATATATATATATATATAATTTTATTTATTTATTTCAGTTTGATTACCGGGGAAGTCCACTGGGCCAAGAAGTACTCATTTTCAGTGGAGGCCCGGTGAGAAAAGCTCCAAAGGCAGTACAATCAAGGATACAATGCATGAGATAAAATATAATAGAATGTCCACACAGGAAGAATACATAGTAAGAACACTGCAAATGCAAAATTACAATAGAATGTCCACACAGCAAGAATACATAGTAAGAACACTGCAAATGCTAAATAACAAATTTTTTTTTTTTTTTTTTTTTTAGGTGCTAACATAATTTGCAATATTTTCATCCTTACAGTCAAGTGAGAGTCAGCTAAAACCATTTAGCTAGAATTAGAGAGCAGAAAGGTACAGTAGTAGAGTGGCTTAGTGTAGAAAAACCTTGAAATTATATAGGGTGAAAGCAAGAACATTTCCATTTCGAAGATAGGTGTAAGAAGAGTTGGGTTTTGAAGTATTCCGTGTTAGGTATGGTCCTAAATGATGGAGGGAGAGAGTTCCATTTTCTACCTAGAGAGAAGGATAGTAGTTGCTGGCCGGCGGGATGTTTACATCTGTGAATGCAGATTACATTTTGGTGTTCAGATCTTAATGATCGGTGAGGGATGTAAGGGGGAAGGATGTTGGATAATGCTGGGCATTTTTCTGGGTAGAATATTAATTTAGGAGTGGTTGTTAGTTGCAGATAGTCAAGGTGGTTGGGGAGTTCTAACCAGTTCAGAGATTGAAGGGTGAGGCAGTGGTGGGTTGAGGTTTTGGATTTAGTGGCGAATTTAGAGATTTTATTATAGCAAGCTTCAAGTTTAGAGGTGAGGGAGGCAGACAGATTAGTTAGAAGAGGGGCACCATAGAGTAGAGAGGGAAGGAGGTAGGAGATAGCTAAGGTTTGCCTAGAGGATTTTGAAAGAAATAGATTATTCCTGTAGAGCATACCTAACTTTTGGTGGGTTTTTTATGTTTTGTTGTAATGTGGAGGTCGTATTTGAGGCGTTCGTCAATGGTTATGCCAAGGAGTTTAGCGTAGGGGACCACTTCTATAGGGGTGTTGGTTTGGCTGAGGATGTTGAAAGTGTTTTTGTCAAAGGAAGAAGACTTGGTAGGGAGGAAAATTAGTATTTTGGATTTATTGGAGTTGAGGGAGAGATGGTTTTGGTGCATCCAGTTTTCTGTAGTGGAAAAAGCTGTTTGTGTTTTAGAGAGAAGTTCAGAAAATTTGGGGGTGGCACAGACTAAGGTAGAGTCATCAGGGAATTGGATGACTGTAGTGTCAGGGAGAGCAGTGTGAAGGCTGTTTATGAAGATGTTGAAAAGTATGGGACCAAGGATGGATCCCTGAGGAACACCGGTAGGAGTAGGTAAGAAGGAGGAACTAGAGTCCTTTCACCTGACAGCCTGAGATCTGTCAGAGAGGTAACTGGAGAACCAGGAAAGAGTATTAGTGGAGAGATTAAGGTTGGAGAGGTGGAAGAGAAGGTGTGTATGGGAGATTGTGTCAAAGGCTTTAGATAGATCTAGCAGAACAGTGGATACAAGAAGTCCAGAATCTCGGGCTTGATTAACTGTTTCTAAGAAGGAAAGTAGGGCAGTTATGGTGCTGTGGCTGGGACAGAAACTATGTTGGGTGGGTGTAAGTAACTGATTCTGAGTTAAGTAGGGTAAAAGTTGGCAGTGGACACATTTCTCTAGAATTTTAGATATTGGAGAGAGTAGGGATATGGGGCGGAAATTAGAAATGGAGTTGTTTTTACCTCCTTTATGAAGCAGTAGAATGTAGGCTGAACGCCAAAGATTGGGTACGTATGACTCTTTTAAGGATCGGTTAATCAGGATGCTAACTGGGAGAGCAATTCCTTCGGCTGCACATTTGAGGAAGGAGGGGGGAATGTTGTCGGGGGCATTGGAACATGGCTTTAGTTTGGATAAGAGCTTTTTTATAAATGTTGTGGAAACTGGTTTGAGTTGGAACATAGGCTGACAGTTATTAGAAGAGTTTAGGAAGTTGGAAGGATTGTTGTCAGGGAATGTTTTGGTTAGCTTGGCTATAGAATCTGTAAAGAAAGTGTTGAAGAGAGAGCTCAGTTCCTTGTCAGTTAAACTAGGGTCAGGGCAGGGGTTATTTCTTGATCCAGGATGGAGAAGAGAGTTAACAGATTTCCAGAATTGTTTTGGGTTGTTATTATTATTGGACTGAAGTTTATTGTAGTATTTTTTTTTGTCCCAGGTGATTAGTTTTTTGACTTGGTTGCGGAGTTGGGTATATTGGAGCAAGGCAGAAGACAGTTTACTTTTCTGATAAAGCTTCCAGGATTTGTCTCTGAGATGCATGGTATGTTTAGTCTCTTTGGTCAGCCAAGGGGCAGAATTGGCTTTGATTAGTTTGTTTCTTAAGGGGGCTAGAAGAGTATTTAGGAAGATGGAGTTAAAATGTTCTACGGTATTGTCAAGGGAGAGAGTGTAAAGGATTTGCCAGTTGATTTGTTTGAAAATGTTGGAGAAAATTGTGGGGTTGAAGTTGCTGAGGTTACAAGTTTGAATGTAATGATGTTGGAATTGTGAAGGGTTAGCTGAGCGATGAATGAAGGCAGGGAGATGGTCACTAAAGGAGTCAGGGATAGTTCCCGATAGAGAGATTTTGTTTGGATGGGAGACTAAAATCCAATCTATGATGTATCCTGGGGGGTGGTTTTTGTTAGGTCTGGTTGTAGAATGGATTACTTGGGAGAAGTTGAAAAGGTTGATAGCTAGGGAGGGGGAAGGGGTGCTGCTTTTGTTCCAATCAATGTTGATATTGCCTAGAATAAATGTTTCATATTTTATTTCAGATGAGGCCCAGTGGAGAATATTCTCCAGGGTAGAGATATTATCGCCTGGGGAGATGTATAAGGAAATGAAGCAGATATTTTTATGTTTATTGAGTTGGAGCAGACATGCAGTTATTTCAGTATTTTTGAATAGAGGGGTTGGGATTTGCAGGGGGATTATGGAGAGAAGGTTAGAGTAGATTAGGGCAGAGCCTCCACCTTTTTTGTTTAATCGGTAACTCCTGAGGATGTTGAAACCTGGAGGTAAGATTTCAGAATCCGAGACATGGGGTTTTAGCCAGGTTTCGGAGATGGCTAAGATGTCAGGTTGGTTGTGATTAATCCAAGCATGAACATGGTGAATTTTGTTGTTAAGGCTCTGGGCATTGATAGTGAAGACCTTAAGGGTGCTAAGAGAGGAAGTAGGAGAAGAAGGAGGAGGAGGGAGGGGCTTATTTAAAGTGAGGGAGGAGGGGGAAGGAGGGAAGGAGTTGTTTGTACTGAGGCAGGGGCCAGGGTTAGGGTGAATGTCTCCAGATAAGGCTAGGAAATTACAAGAGATATATAAAATAGATAGTAGCAGTTCAGATGAAAGATAATGACCAGGCATTCAATTTTGAATGAAGAGTATAAGCTTTCTGAACTCCAGTTAAAAAGAAAATTCCATAGCAAAGAAGGATCCTTTTTCAGATCTTTATTGAACATAATCACCATGAGTACTTTTCTTAATTACAGGACTTCTTCCATATACATTGTGTCTACTATAGGTGCCCTCATGATGCATTTGCTTGTTGCCACTTGCTCAAAAAAGCACGAACTCAAGCCAACACTTCCCCAGTATCCCATTTCTACATAGTCCTCCCAACACCTGACTATAAAACTGTACAGCCCTACCAGAACCCTAACTCTAACCCTAGATCTCCCAACCAGTTTCCAGTCCAAGTCCTTGCTCCCTTACTCTAAAACTCTACTCCCTCTCCCTAGCCCTAAAGTCCCCAATCACTCCTTAAACCTAAATTCTCTGATCACTCCATAACCCTACCCCCCAACTTCCTAAACCTAAAACTCTCTTCCTGCTCCTTAACGTGAAACCTTCCCTTCTGCTCCCTCCCCACTGCTGTTGAACTTACCCTGCTTGAACTTGAATAATGTGTTTGGGTAAGGTGTGGCAGCTGTGTGTCCAAACTCATATTCAAGTTCGAGCATGGCTTCAGGACAGTCGTCTGTGAGCTCTTTGGAAATGAAAGCTTGTAATAGAACCATTTATGTAAAATAAAGGTACAATGTGAATGGAGGAACAACAGCTCTTGGGAGTGAACATGTACATACCTGTCCAAAGATTCATTGTTGGTCTGGTGGTAGTGACAGATGCATTGAATGTGTGTGTGTGGTGGGCTTAATTCCCCAAAAAGGATCAGTGTGTTTTCCTTTTCTTTTCAGATATTAATACAGTGTTAGGTTAATGATGTCTACTGCATGTGGATGCTTGTCTGCTAATAAACAAAAAAATAATATCACCATCATAGTGGTCTCCTAGTCACTAGGTGAAACAACTGCTCTTGGGAGGTGGGGGTGGCAGTGGTAGCTAACTGTCCAGAAACTCCTTGTTGACAGAGTTGGCAGTGATTAATGCACAGAATGTAAAGCAGTCATGGCTTCAATCCACATGCAAGGATCAATGATTTTCATTTGCTTTTTTAACCTCATTATAAACAGTTTCTGATCTAAATGTACTCACTTGTACAAAATCAGACAAGCTTACAGCACCTATATTTATGATTCTTCAGTTTTGCAGTTTACAATGAGTGCAGAATCTTCAGTTCAAGGACACCAAATATTCAAGAAGTTATATAACCCATAATTAGAGTTTAGTGTTCAAATGAACTATGCATGCAAATGTATCGGGCTGTAGTGCCAGCTATATAGCTTTCTGTCATTTAATGATCTCAGCCTGGATTCTGCAATATGAATTTACATTTTATGTGGCTGAAGGGGGGCATTTCACTTCATATAATGACACTGTGTTTATGTATTGCAAGATAATATAGAATGGTATTAATAATTCCTTGTTTGTATTTTGCTGCTAATTATAATCATATGAGTTAAAATACTTCCTGGAAGAAGTTCATGCTAACAGACACTTTTGTTTTTATCCCTGCTTCTTGATTACATTGAGACTATAATGTATTTATGAATTATGCATGCATGTATGTCTGTATATGTTATTTATGCATTTATGTCTGTAGGAACACGGATGGAGTTAAAAACTGATTATGGTCACCGATAAAGGAGATGAAGCCATTAACAAAACACGGTGATCTCACCTTTGAATTTGTTGGGCACTATGATCAGAAGGCTGTCAATAATTATTGGTGTTTTATGTCATTTTAAAGATGGCTACAAAAATGCAGACAGTGACATCTACCACTTCACTGTGGCGCAAAACGGCTGACTGAGAACATAGTAACGGACACTATAAACACAAAGAAATGCACTCTGTTAACAGAAATCCATTAGTGCTTTCCATGTTTTAAGTACTAAAAAATGGCTGTCTAGCATTTTTTCATTTATGAGTAATAGTGTCATTCTTTTTTTATTCTATTGTATGTATTAATGATATTTTATCTCATGAAACTCGCACTGAAAAAGTCAGTAACTTGAACCGTACTAGAAGAAGTAACTTGAACTACAGGCACAGTTTGACCCACAGCTCACCTGTATCAAGCTTGCTGGAAAAACCTAAAACAATGGCATGCTCAAATACATCTCTTATGTACTTCTAGGAATTTCCCTGGTGATAGGCAAGGGAATGACTACAGCTGAAGCTAGTTGTTTATATCATTATTGCAGCAGAAACAAACATGACCAGTTCTGGGAAGAAGTACGCAAAACATAAAAAAAAAGACCAACATTTTGTTACCAGTACAACCTTACAGATCCATATATAAAATATGCAGAAATGAGATGGTTATCAAGGGTCTGAATAAAGGATCAAACCCTAGGATTAATTTCTTGCCTTAGGTAAGACACTGCTCATCTAAGATATATGCAGATATTGACTTCAAAAGTGTAATCTTTCTGACTTAAACAAAGAACAAATAGTCTTTCAAAAGCAAACCTGCTTACGTAGTCTGCCTGAGCCAAAATATGACTGACCAAAGCAAAATTTTATACTCTAGCTACATATAATTTTATTTATTTATGTATTTATTTATTTAATCTATTTATTTATTAAACAGGTAGGACAGCTGATCTACTCACCTTTCTTCATACACGAATATTTGAGGCACAGTAAATGCACAGATTAAAAGAAGTATAGCAGTTGCATTCAGCAAAATACGTAGGTAAATAGTGACAAAAGATGCATGCAAGAAAAATAAGTACATCAAAGATAAACAATGCAAAGCATTCCTCTCAGCCTCAGTGCAAGGAATCTGGACAAAGCCTAAAATAATGGGGGGCAAACGCCTAAAAATAGGGATAGATTTTAAATATTGTTCTTATAAACTTAGAAAGTTGCTAGGTTAACAGGACTTGTGTTAGCATGCATTTCCTGAAAGGCATTGGGTCTGAAACTCAAATTATGTTATTATTTAGTGACTTAAATCCATACTGATTTGCCAGCAACTCACAAACTTTATGAGGAACAGACTCAAAATATGATGCAAAAATCTGGACATTCTGCAAAAATCTGTACAGTTGAGAGCTATGGACAAGTACAAAGATAAATTTGTGGAAGCAGACAACGCAAGTGATAAAGATGTATTAAAGTGTCCTAAACAAAGGAGAATGCAGTTTTAATAAAGCATGTCAAAACAGGGATAACTGAGTTTCAATTTACAGAAGTATAATCGCTGGGTTATGATCAGGGCTGACTTCAGCTAGTTAGACCTATTTTCTGCAGTAAGAGGCATTCCCTCATGGGGCCCCATACTAGGCTATGACAAGGTCATCATGCATTATATGGCCCAAAGATATGCTGGAGAGACATTGCAGCAAGGTGCAAGGCTTTTTTCCTGCTAGTTGTCTTGATCCCTTAGTAGTTACAAGTCATGTTAATGGAGAGGATAACACTTCCCATCATGCATTGCAACAGTGCCAAGTTCAGTGTTACTATTAACAAGTTAACAGCTTTATACCTCTTGCCATTGCTGAATGGTTAAAGGGGTTGTCAACCCAAAGTTGGTCAGATTAGGCATTTGGTTTTACTTTAGTTCTAAGAAAATAATATGACCAGGTTTAATTTGAAGACCAAAGGAGAGGGACAATGTGTTTTTTTCTGCTTCTTGTGCTAATGAGAGCATGAAAACAAACATTACTAAGTAAAATTTTGGGGCTGAATTGGGGAAGAATTTTTTGGGGGGAGTATATTACAAAAAGCTGAACAAACAACAGTGTTTGCATGCTCTGTCTACATCCATGTGAGTTTCCTTAAGGCATTCTGATTTCCTCACGCCTGCTAAAACATGTTGGCTTGTGACTACTTAAAATTATCCCCGCATGTAATCTTCACTGTTGCCCTTGTGACCTGGGATATGGTTGGAAAAGATGGGTCTATATTAGAAAATTGAATGTTCTAAATAGCGAATGCTCTAAAGAGCGAAATTGCAGGACCTCAAAATTGTTTTTGTGAGGGGCTGTGCCCCCCACCTCCCACTAAATATATATTCCAACTCCAAGATCACACTACAGTGAGGAAAGGGCAAATATTCCAATCTTCACAGTATTGCGGTATCGAAAAAAGCAATTGAGATCCTGCATTTTCACTCTTTAGAGCATTCGCTATTTAGAACATTCAATGTTCTATTATAGACCAGGAAAATATATATTAGCCCATAATCCAGTTTAACAAATAATTAAATAAATAAAAATAAACTTTCAGAAATAGTTAAAAGTGGGGTGGTGTGCCAGCATTTCTTAGGAGAAGTCTGGGATTATTACTGTTATTGTTGTTATTGAACACTCTGTGGAAGTTCAACAGTTGTGAAAACACATTGACTGTACCAAGTTATGAGAAACCAGGTAAAAAACTTTAACCTTTTACAGTAAGTGCAGTTAGGACCAGCCTTTGGTCAACTGGTGCCCTAGGCAAAAGGACTTCATGGCACTCCACCAGCACCACCTGGTGCCCCCATCCTGGCCTTGTCTACACCTTCCAGATTACTGGAAAAGTGTCCCTGCTAGAGCAACACCCTAGCTGGCCGCCTAGTTGGCCTGTGTCAAGTCTGGCTATGAGTGCAATTGATAACTGGAAGCCCATGAAGGAAGAATGGGGTAATATGAAATGAGACTATATAATGGAGGTTCGATATTTTTTACACTCTTCTTTGATCCTCAGTTTTCCCACAACCATTAAGCACAGCCCCACTGACTCATTTGTTCACTACTTCCTGGAATTTGAGGACATCAAGCATGGTAAGTAAGAGCTGTGGACTCTGATGAGTCAGGCTTTGACAGTTTTCATGTTTCAAACTGAGCCTGATTTTTTCATAACATGGTCTGCTTGGTGTTGTCTGCAGCATCTCCTAAAGATGCTTGAGTATGCAAAGCACCTTACAAAGTAAATGTATTCCAGGGTGAGATAGTTTTCAAGTAAAATATATTTGTTGTTTATACTTCCTGTATTAATGCAAGCTATTTTTAAGTACCTGTTATGATAACTATTGCATGGTGTAAGGGAGAAATTGTATGGGTTGTTAGGTTGGGGAACTTGGCCTGGGTTGATTTTAATGTACCAAGAAGATAAGCTTTTTAGTGTAAAAAAGAAGAACACTACTGTTTTGTGTTTTAGTAGGAAGATTTGTTATGCAGCAGGTATATTTGGGTACTATAATATTTTCTAGTTATGAAGGTAAACAGCTTAGTATGCTCTAGACTGAGTGAGGTGGGTTTGATAGACTGTAGGTTAGTTTTGTTTTGGGGTACTGTAGGAGGAAGTAAGTAATGTAGATTAATGAAAAAGCAAGAACTGATGAAGATGGTGAGGAGAGATAATGAGGAAGAGAGAGTCTGCACTGTCAAATGATAAGAGTTTTCGGTAGTTGTGGGTACAACTTGGCATTATGATGAATGTGCATAGAATGCAATAGTGGCAAGAAGTTGAATTTAAAAGAAAATGTGGGGTAAGAATGCCGGAAGGTTGGACAAAGGGAGTTAAGTTGTGAGGAATGTGACCTGGCTTTCACTTGTGGTATGAAAGAAGGGAGAAGATGAGAAGGGCTTAACTGAGGGGAGAGAAGGTATTTATATATTTTTATGTACAATTTGATGAGTGGGTGGGCAAACTGTTCCATTGACTTTTTTCAGTTATGACCCAGGCTCATAGACCATTATAAAATCAGTTTTCATGGAGTATAATTTTATACAAACAAGTTAGGTTAGAAGTATTTACATTGGACTGAGTGAAAAAAATAACAACAGCAAAATGTACAAAATTAATTCAGAAGTACATAATGGGTTCATAGGTGTGTACTAGACTAATAACATCTAGGGCCTTTTAAGCCTAGTCATGCATTCCAAATCTCTGACACATTCTGTTACCCTTGATAAGCATAACTATGGGATTGGGAGATGAAACATTTACAAGCAGGGGCCTGCGAGATGAACCATTTACAGGTTGCCTGTCTCCATTAGAGACATAGGTGCCAAACCAGGGATACATTTCCTGTTCACCATCCAGTTATCCAAGTTACAACTGAATTAGGTTAAGGAGGAACTCTTCTTCACATGGACAGGGGTAGTCTCTTCCAGAAAGAGGTAGTCTCTGAGATATGTATCTGTCTCCCTAGCAGGCCCTATTTTTATCACAGGTAAGATTTATGTCTTTAGAATGGGTAATTCTGGTGCTGTTTTTGTTTTGTGGATATGCAGTATGTCCATCAGGATGGGGGTTAGGCAATGCCTTGTATGCCAGGCATAATGCTCTCATCAACAGTCTGTAGTTGTCAAAATACAAGGATAGGGCTTTGAGGTGGTCTTCATAAGGCACGTTACTTACTCCCTGTATTTTTTTAGTGAGGAACTTTTGTGGACATTCCAATTATTGGTTGTGCATGGTTAGGTATATACCAGAGGGGGCACTGTAGTGAATGAAATGTCTGATGAGTGCTGAATACAATGAAACAATGATCTCCTTGGACCTATATGCCTTTCCTTTGTTTATAAGTTCCGCAACATAGAATGATTTCCTCAATGCTATAGACATGTGATCATCAAAGGCTAGATTACTGTCTATGTGTGTCCCCAAGTCCCTGACTACTGGGACAACTCTTAGGGGTGTGCTGTCACTATGATATTTACTGGGGTAGATGGCTTCCCAATGGATACTATTATGCATTTCTTGGCATTAAATTTTAATAAACGGCTCTGACACAAGTTATTTGTCTGCATCAGTGGGGGATTATATGACCGGTCCTAATTTGCAGTAATCTGCAATCTTGATCAGCAAGAAGCCCTTGACATTGTCCTTGACTTCAGAGAAGACATTTCAAGAAAGGAACTGTCCCAGGACTAATCCTTTAGGGATCCTCTTGTGATTGGCCTCTTTGCAGAGGTGGAATCCCCCCAGTTCTAACTTTGTGTGTTCAATCTGTGAGCCAGCTGACTATTCACCAGGTGACATAAAGGTTTATACCTAACCTCTGGATTTTATCAACAATGCCTGAGTGGGTCTATATTAGAAGATCAAAGAGTCTCTTTGTTGAATGCTTAAATGCCAACACATAATGAGCAAACACTGGAAACTGCGAACGGCCACTTCTGCAAATTCTTTCCCTGTGAAAAAATGTGTTTGGCCGTTATCGGGAATTGCCATTTTCTCCAATGTAGAGTGATCCTGGAGTTGGTATATTTAGTTAGGGTGTGTGTGGGGGCAAAGTCCCCCACTTGATTAGGGTTTTAAAGTTTGTTTTTGTGTTTATGGCCATTCGCAGTTTACAGCTTTTGCTGTTTACATGTCGCTCTTTATGTGTTGAAAGAGACTTTTCGAGCATATAGTATAGACCCTACCTGAGTGGGGTATTGTGTCAGATGCCTTGGCCAAGTCAAGATAGGCAGTATAAACTGTTTTGACTTTAACCATTGCTTTGGTGACCTTCTCAAAGAAGTCCACCAGGTTGACAATGCATGCTCTGCCCTTGACGAAACCAAACTGGCTTGTGTTCAGTGTTCGCGGTTTACTATGTCATTATTGATAATCAACTATGATGATTCTTTCCATGGCTTTGCATCTGAGGTTAGTTAGACTATGAGTCTGTAGATGGTCCACATTTTTTCAGAGGGTTGACAGAATCTAGTGCCTAAACTTTGTACTCCTTCATGTACTAGAGGAGTTAACCCACAGACCCTGATGAGATTTGAACTAATAACCCATGATTTATAAGACCAGTTCTCTAACCCCTGAGCTACAGAACCATACATTGGAAACATGACTAGCACTCAGAAATCCTTAAGATAAGAAGACCAAGCTACGTCATCTGGCAACATCTTGGTTCTATCTGACTCCAAAGGAAGACACACTAATGCTCCAGTCATGAAACTGAACAAAGACAGGATAATGTCTAGTTACATCTCAAGAGGCAGGATATGTAATGTCACTAAAGGTCTTAAATCACTTTTCTCTCTCCCCTCACCAGAATACCCACACCATTTCTAGCCTGTTTTCCTCCTGAGTAGTAGAGTGTGTATCCCAAGCTGAGTGGCTTTGCTGCATTTCCCTTCCATCTTGTATCTTGGATAGATAGGATGTCCAGTCTCCTCCTTACTATCATATCATCCCCTTCCAAGCTCTGTCCTGCCAATGAACCTACACTACGTGTAGCCTATGACATGATCATTAGGCACATGGGAGTGAATGACTTGAGGTGCACTTCCTTGGATTATATGAAGATGGACATAATGGAGCTCTTTAAATATGAATTAGGAAAGGGAGTGAAACTAGTATTGGGCAGTACCTCACCACTGCCAAGAATGATGCTGCAATACAAACAAAAGATAACTGACTTTAAATAGTGGCTTAACTGTTGTTGTCATTGTCAGCCTGGGATGAGATGGCTGGCAACCCCAGCTGCCTTGCCAGAAATGGTATGGTTCTACCTCCTCATGGATTTTATATATTGGCTAAGATTTTTTTTCCCACATAGTGCCCTTTTAGGTAAGCTCAGTCTCCTCAAGTTACCCCTACAGCAAACCACAATCAAAATCATATAAAAGAAGACTGCTAAGTGTTAGAATCCTAAACAAAAGTTTACACTCCTTAAAGGTATTGCTAACCCTTGAAAATATTAATATATATGGGAAGTTACCGAAACATGGTTTCAGAACAGTGAAAACATGCCCACAGTGCAGGGTTTTAATGCTTTTATTCCTTAAGACCACTGCCGAAATAAGGGAGAAATGTCTCTTGAGGGTAATCATAGCAGTATGAAGAGAAAGGAATATCCCAGATAACTGGATAATAAGCCTACTAGTGGCAATTTTAAGAACAAAGGGGACATTCACAACTGTGGACAGTACAGAGGTATCAAAATCCTGTCGCATTGGATGCAAGTTCTGGGGAGGGTGACTGATAAATGAATATATTTAGTAGTAGAAGGTAAGCTGGGAGATGAGCAGTTCAGATTCAGATGAGAATACAGCACAAATGACCCGATGTTTGCAGTGAGACAGATACTTGAAAAGAAGCTAGAGATGAGAAAAAAATCCAACTGGGCATCTAGACTTGGAAAAAGCATCTGACAAGGTCCCATGAAAGCTGATTTAGGCAGTACTGTGGTGGTTCAAAGTCCTAGAAAAACAGGCAGAATTAGTGCAAGCTATATATAAGACCACAGTGATGTAAGTGCAAACAGTTTTGGTCTCACAGAGGGGTTCCCTGTGAGAGTGGCTGTGCATCAGGTTCATCTCTGAGCTCACTGGTATTCATAATGGAGACAGTCTACATTAACAAACAGGTCAGAGGGGACAGATCAACAAAGTTACTGCACAAAGACAATATGGCATTACAGGTACACTGAACAAGAATTTCAGCTATGGATAGGGGAAATGGAATGCAAAATTGAAGGCACATGGGATGAAACTGGGTACAGGTAAGTCATTTGTAATGGCAGCAAAACCAACAACAATACCCTAAGTACCTATGAAGTGGTGAGGGATCTGGGATCACAAGTTGACTGTGACCTTAACTTTGACCACCATGTGTCTACTTTAGTAAGGAAGGCTTTCTACATAGCACTCTGATTAGTAAAGGCATCCTGTCGACAGTTAAGGAGGTTATAACCCTTCTATACTCGGCACCAATCAGGCCCATAATTGAGTATAATGCTCACAGGATATTAGTATGCCTTTGCTACCTTCACAAATCACCCCCAGCAAGTCCTAAGCACTCTTTTCAGGGTAGAAACACTAACTCCATGCTCCTTGACAAGACGAAAGGATGTCTTCTTGCAGCTCCAAATACCACCTGGTTAACTCTTTATTACGATATTCAGTCTCAGCCTGTCCACTGTATTTGTGCTGAAGGTGTGGAGAACTGCTGTAGTCATCCCACTTCACAACTGGAGACCCATGCCTGACCTTGTTAACTATAGACCTACCAGTCTAACTAGCTTTGTCTAAAAGGGAATGGACTGCATTATTATGGACATTATAAATAAGGAAATATATAGGCAGCCTTCAAATCCTGGACCCAAACCATTTTGGGTTTGCTAAAGATAGATTCTACTTTTTGAATCTGGTGGACTCTTTTGAAAAAGTCACTAAAGCATTAGAGTGCGGTTGGTGCAGAGGTTAAGGCTGTGCGTTATAGTTCCTGTGGTACATGGATTGATTCTCTCAGTCTTTGTTTGTCTATTGTGACTTTGAGCAAGTCAGTTAACCAGGCATTTCTCCTGGCTCACTCCTGAAAAGGAAGTGTATGACCAGTGGGCCTACCTAGTTAACAAACAGGAATTATTGTTATTATTACTACTAAATCAGTTCACATGGCTTAGCTGGATTTCACCAAAGCCTTTGATTCCATGTCACACTACGGCATCATTGATAAGCTAATCCATTTAAATACTCCCCCCTTATATTACCTGCTGGATAGTAAACTGGCTGACTAACAGAATCTAGTCTGTTAGTGTACAAGTGCCCTCTTAGTTAAGAGACTGGTTACCAATGGTGCTCATAGTGACTGGTCCTAGGACACTCTTCTTTAGCCTCTGTTTCACGATATTAAAGTGAACACCAAGGGCCCATTACTAATGAAGTTTGTTGATGACTGCAGACTAATTATTATAATAAATACTCCAGATCCCCTGTGAATTCTCCAGGATGGCCTAACTCAGCAATGCTTAGACAATGGACTCAAACCAAATGCTAGAAATTCAGAATGGTGTTATTTAGCAAAGCTGTTCATTCTTGCTCCTATCACATAGGTGATACCCCCTGTCACAAAAGTGACATGTTCATTAGTAACTTGGGCACCTTCATTGACAATGAACTTTGACCACCATGTGACCATTGTTGTTGTTGTTAGGAAATCCTTTTATATAGCCACAATAACCACCAGAGGCATATCTTCCAGAACCAAGGATGTCCTCTTCCCCTTGTACTCCTCCCTTATGAGACCAGTAAGAGAATATAATGTCCCCTTTGGTATGTACTTGGCTAGCCATATGACTTAGCTCAAGAGATTGCAGAATTTCATTACCAAAAAACAAAAGTATGTCCTTCTTCACTTACCATGACTGCCTTAAAGTGCTCTCAGTCTTTTCTATTTTTTACTGACTTTACAGCCGTAGCATTGTTGCCTCACAGAAAGAGGTCCTCCTGTTCGATTCTCGGCTGGAGTGCCTTCTGTGTGGAGTCAGCATGTCCTCCCCGTGGTCAAGTGGCCTCCAAAAGACATGCGTGAATGGGCGTGCCTTGCTGAAGGTTGGGCATGGGGCTGGCAAATCAGCACTATAAAAATCTACTGCCAATCATTAGCGAACCGGAGTTCTGCTGTGGCGACCCCTAACCGGGAAAAGCCAAAAAGACAAACAACAACAAACTGACTATTGAGAGGAAATCTCTTTCTTGCCTACATAGTCTTAAAAGATCTGTCCCTTCGTAACTTACTGCACATCCAGACAACTAATACCACCCTAAACACCTGCTCAAGAGACCTAAACTTCCACCAAAATATAAATACGACCTGTTAGTAGGATAGATATCATACACAGAGAATTACTCTTTTATGGAATAGACAGCCCTTAGACATTAAGCAAATAGGGCCCATGACACTTTTTAAGAGTGACTTGGATGACTGGATGAACAACTGTAAGTACACCCCTGGTGTGGCCCCTCTAGCCTTTATGGAAAGAGGTTAAAACTAGGTTAGGGTCTCGTATTAGTCCATGTCTTGGTAAATAGTTGGGATTGTTAGCTAGGCTCCAAACGGTGCAATGGGTCAACAGCCTTGTATGAACCTACGCACCTATGAATGCACAATGTTGAAATGTTAAAATGTAGAAATGAAAATACTGACTCCCCTACAAGACCCATGTGAGAGATTGTTTTTGCGTTTCACCAACAAGTGAATGATATTGTTTGTTAATTGTCTGCCTTCTGGTGCAAGAACATATATAGTATATTTATGTTATTAGTAGGTATTTTAAGTTCAACACTGAGAAGCTTCAAGAGTTTGTCATTTCAGGATTTTGCATTCAGTATTACAAATTTCAGTATACTACTGTTCAGTAAGTTATCACACATCTGCAGAAAGCTAATGAGCAAAACAAAGTTTACTGTCCATCTCTCCTAGCTTTTAATGCCCACTGGAAACATACAGTTCACACTCCTTTCTGAAAGCTTTTGCACTGTCTACATAACATCTAAGGAGTCCATGAGCTTCCTTATAATGCATTAGAAAATTTCCTGTGTTAAGAGTACTATCTGTAGAACACTAGAAGATCAAGGAACTGATTAAGGTGAAACTCCATTGCAAATGTTTGCATGAAGTAAAGACTCTTTATCAGAGAAACACTTTCTCTCTGAAACACTAGATATATAGGATTGACTGACAATGTCTGAAGCTCCAATATCTGTACAGCTGAAGTTGCCAATAGAAAGGGCAAAGCCTGTCTCACCAGGCAGCAGATGTTGCTAGCTCAAACTATAGAAGAGTGACCTTCTCCTTGACAAACTACAAATCTTAAGGAGGTAGAGGGTTTCTAATGGGACGATGCAGAAGGAAGATGCCTTTAAGAAAAGCTTTGCATAACTTAAGAGATGTCACGGAAGGTAAACACTGGCCATTGGGATGGTTAAAGATTGCTACCAGCAGAAGTTTGAATGAGGAATACATTGAACCCAACTCAAGAAGTTCTTAAAACCGAATATTACTTGACCAAACAGAAAATATTTTCTAGTGTATCTGCACATCTTTTGGATAGAGAGTTTTTGAGATAAAAGAATATCTACAACTCTGTGTGTAAAATCCTGATTATTGACATTTAGCGGAAATAGAAAAGCCAGGTTACAAATTTGAGATCTCTCAGGTTTGAATGTGTCTTGACAGAGGAATGAGAAAGAAGAGCCTTTGTCAGAAGCATCTTTAGAGGGACTGACAGCTGAAACCTTCAGTGGAAACATACTTGCCTGATCCAAAATGGGGCTGCCAGTATCATCTTAGATATGTGATGCTTGGCTTTCTGGATAGACGCACACACATTAAACCAAAATGTTCCATATATAACCTTTTCCACAAATTCCTAGTCTACAGAATAGTCAGTAGTTACATGATGAAAAACTGGTTTGTGCTAAGAGATTCATTGTTCTTTGTGTGTTGACTTATATTGTTTGTATTAGACAGCTATCACTCCAATAAATTAGCTTCAATCCCACACGTGCAACTCCTCCTGCAACTCACATTAATAAACTTCTGAAAACTTCATTAACACATGACACCACACTATACCTATCACACACATTACAGGCCATACCTGTAGACTTACATATGCTGAGGCTCTTAAAAGTAATCTATCTAAACCACAAATGCATCCTAAATATAATCTAAACAACAAGTACACTCAGCAGTGTCACAAACACTCAAATCATGCAGCACCCTCTATGAATCATGCATCTATAACTCTCAGTGTCTCAGCTCTAAAGCCCATAAGACAACACTCCACAGAAGCCAACCTCCTAGTCAATAGTGAGACACACTGATGAGACACACTGATGCACCATTCACCACGCTGAGCAAGGAGAAGTTTGCAGTGAGTTGTCTATGGGGGCCAGGATTCGTCACATTCCACATGCACTCAAGTTCTTGCACAACATAGCTCATGTGAGAGTAAACAACCTAAGATGTACCTCCTTGGACTGTATGAAGAGAGTCATGAATGAGATCGATGAATATGAGTCCAAGGCAAGTATGAATCTAAACTTGAACAGCATTTTACCCTCACCAAGAATAATACCAAAATACAATCAAAAGATCATTGACTTCAACAATTGACTTAGTTTATAGCATCATTCTAATTGGGTCCAATATATAACAAAGACTTCTTCAGACAAGATACTTTGGAACTTCCTGTGAGTATAAATACACTCACATACACAAATAATTACTTAATTAAATTAATTAATTATATATACAAAATCAATATAAATAATATTCTCACTACTCTTAAAATATAAAACAGTTATATATAAAATATATAAAAATATAAAATATTTTTTTAAAACAAATAATACAAAAAATTATTATATAAAAATATATTAAAAAAATTTTTTTTTTTTTTCCTAAAAATGAAAATATAAGAAAATGAATGAAAAAATTTAAATAAATAAAGCGAAATGAAGTTTGCAAAAAAACAATATAATAATATTTAAAATTATAAATAAAAAATAAAAATTCTAACATACATATCATTATTTAATAAAAATAATTATTAATTACATTTCCTAAATAATTTAAAATTTTATTCATATCTATATAAATAATAAAATTTTAATAAATTTATTTATTCTATTTCTATATTGTTATATTTATATTATTATATATTATTATTATATTATTTATTGTTATATTGTTTTTTTTTGTTTATGTTTAGATGTTATTTTGTTTGTTTGTTTTTGGGTTACACATATTTTTTTGTTTTTTGGTTCAACTGTTAAGAGCTTTCCCAACTCATAGACATTTAATTTCATAATTTGTTAAATTCTGGATACACATATGCATTTTTTTTCTTCCAACTTAATATGCCTTTTTATATCTCTTTTTATTAAAAAAAACTTGGGTTACATTTTTCAAAAATATGTTTATATGGGCATTGAATATGTTTTGAATTTTCGCATATGTGTTGTTCCCGGCAAATTAAATTAACAGTTTTTGCGTTAAAATATAGCAAGTGGCATGCTTGTTTTAAAAACAGCAGCATAGTAGCATGATGTGAAACAATCGCGCCAATAATGATGATGTATGTACACTCTAATTGACCTAATACAATAACTGTAATCTTTTCCAGGCCAGTTTACTGTACTTATAGATGCCACCTTTTACCCTTTATGTATAGTGTTATTACTTGTTACACTGTTTGATGCCTTGTTTGCTGTATTTTGTTTTCAATTTTTTTTCCTTTTTGTGTGAACCATTATTTTTTTGTTTGTGTTATTTGTGTTTGTTATTCAATTTGTGCCTAATATCTTATATTGTATCATTAATTATAGTTTATATTATTATATTATAGTTATTATTATTTTTATATTTCCCGTTATATATTAATTGTTATATTATTATACTGTCTCAATATCTCATATTTCATTAAAATGGGTCCCAGCAGATTAATATGTCTTCTTTTTATACCAACCCCTCATGATATTATATGTCTTTTGATTCAACCTTCATTATTATCTTTTTTTAAACATGCCTAAACAAGCCTACATTCCTCTCTAATCCTCTATAAAGGTTACATTCCTCTAAAAAAAGAAACTTGTTGACAATTACCCTTTCCAACACCCCGGGTCTTGACAACACCCCTTTTCTGAAACAACACTGAAAAGATGAGACAAATAAAGGTAACTAGTAAAGTGTAAATCCTGTTTTTATACAAATTTTGTTAAAAAAACAGGTAATATTCTTTTATCTAAAATTTAATGAAAATGAATTGATTTTATTTTTCTTTTTAATTTCTAAACTTTTAAAAGAAATGGGCCACAAATCATACAACCTTAAAACATCAGACCACCCAACACACCCCAAATGTAAAATTCCCACCCCCTATATATATATATATAGGATCACACTACATATATACAGGAGGAACAGAGCTCCACAGTTTCAACAAAAATGAGTTGACCAGTGGAGTGAGTTTCAGTTAGTGCTTTGAGCTGTTAGTTCAGTGTGTTTAGGCAGCTGAGTTTCAGTGAAATGAGTTTTGAAATGAAATGAGTGAAAAGTAAATAAATGAACACACACACACACACACACACACACACACACATATATATATATATATATATATATATAATATATATATAAAAAAAAAAAAAAAAAAAATAATAATTTTTTTTTAATTTTAATTTTAAACTAATATATAATTTTATATATATTTTATTATATATTTATAGTCAACTATAGTAGTATAGTTATAGTGAGGATATTTACTTGATTGATTGATTGATTAATTAATTAATTAATTTAATTAATTAATTATATGTATTTGTGTGTATGTTATACTCAGTGGTTCAAAAAAAGAAGAAAAAAATCTTAAGTGAAGAAGTGTAGTACGCAGTACACTTTGCAAAAAATTTATTTTTTTTTGATTGGCTGTGCTGGCTGTGCTTTGTTTCATATATTTTTCCTAGTTTTCGTAACTTTTCGAAGTTTTTTTGTGTTCCAATATATAACAGCTTGGGAGGAGATGGTAGGCAGTGCAAACTGCTTTGCCAGGGATAGCCTACAACTATCCCCAGAAAGCTTTCATATATTGGCAAAAACCTTGTCCGTCTCCATCAAACCTTTTTTTTCAGCAATGTCAGTCTTCAAATGATACCAACATAACAAAACAGAATCCCATCAACATAAAGGCATTGCTGCTCAGTGCTAGGAGCCTTAGCAAGAATTGCTGCCTCACTCCCTATAGGGACTGTTTACCCTGGAACTTATTGATATATCATCATGGAAACCTGTAAACCAAAGTGAGGTGTAGTGGTATGTAACCAAAAGAAGGTGTAGTGGTATGTTGGTTCTATCATGCAAACTTGGTTGAAGATCATCAGGAACATCCCATTACTGCAAGGTTTCAAAGTCTACCTCATGTTCTGGCCCACCACACTGGAAGAAGTTGCTAAAGGTGGCAATTTTTCAATTCCACCATTAGACTCATTAGTAAGGATAATGACCTGGAACTCCTCCATGTTCAATTAAATAAAAAAAAAACTTATTACATCATAGCTAACCATGGGACCCTCCTGTGTCCCCCTTTACCTGTACTTTCTGCCAGAGAGTGTGGAGTCCTTATGCAGTCAGCAGAATACTATTCATCTGGGGGACTTCAACTTTCCTTCCATCAACTGGGAGACTTATACATTCCCTAACATATATGCCCAGAGATTTCTGTACTTCATAAATACAAACTCACTGGACCAGTTAGTTCCCACCCAATCTAATGGTGGCAAAATCCTTGAAAGAATTCTGTCTAATATGGGACAGCTCTGTTCCCTGTCAGTTGTAGTTTCCACCTTAGTCTAACTGAAGCATAAATCAGTCTCATTCACCATTAGAATGAAGCTAGAAGCATTGTCCAATAACTAGGTATTCAGAGAGGATGCTATAGCTAATCTACTAAATCTGAGATGTCCTGGCTAAATTCAACATTCCCTTCCAACCTGATGACTGCTCTGCATATCCAGAATCACCAAATTCTTTGCACATATTAATAGCTGTATAGATACATCTGTCCCTGTCCTAAGTGAATATAATGTGAAATTTAAAAATAAACCCCTATGGTGGAATGAAAATACAGACTGCCTCTACAAAATAAGAAAAAAATTCAATGCACATAAAAAAAATAAATATAGAAATAACTCTCTAGCTACCAACAATGCTCTTTTTAAACTTAACAAGGAACTTCAGCCCCTGATTAACTCAACCACAGCTACAGTAAATATAAGGTAAAAGTAGCTAACCAGGCTAAAGACAACCGCAAAGGATTCTCTAACTATACTGGAAACCTCTGAAACTAGCACAGAGCTACTAGTAAATGATATAACATACTCAGACCGTGAGAACATAGCCAATTTACTAGTGTAAAAATTTCACTCTAACTTCACCCGCCTCAACCCACATTACCAGATCACATAACAACACCCACCCCACCCCTCAAATCTCCAAAGAACAAGTTCACAGTGTACTAAACTTCAGCAAGCATGACATCTGTTGTAATTATCACATTGATAACACCCCTCTGAAAATTCATCCAGTAGTTAGAGACATGGGACCCTAGTTATACAATGAGCTATCCTTTGATCACCATGAATCCAGTATTGTAAGAATGGCCTTCTTCATTGTGTAGTTATTAGTTATGTTATAGCATTCAGGTCAATGGATATGCTCATTCCAGTTTACTACAAAATGATTAAATTGCATTTGACTAAGTCACAATCTTGCAAAAATTTGACTAAAAAGCACTTGACTGAAAATGTGCATAACCGAAAACCCATTTGACTGAAAGTCATTTCAGTGAACTACAAATCACAGAAAAAACTGACATAACAAAATACAGCATAAAAATGTTTCTATAGGGGGGCAAGCCTCCCTGCAACCCCACAACCACCTTAATTTCATATACTAACTACATGGTTGCACAACTTTGGAGAAAAGAAAAAAAAACACCATGCACAAACATCTATAAATTTGGAGGTGTGACATGATGCAACACTGACAATTCACATAGAATCTTCTAGGTTCATTTCCCTAGCAAATCATAAATTACATCATCCCATACTGCATACACATTTCTGCACATGTATGTCATCCCTGATTCTGTGAAATGAGTTTCAGTCAAATGAGTTTTTGTTCATGTGCATTTTCAGTCAAGCACTTTTAAGTCAAATTGTTTTAACCATTTGCATTCAGTCAAATGTGTTTTAACCATTTGTATTCAGTCAAATGCAGTTCAGTCATGTCAGAGTAAATCGATCATTCAGCTGTAGTTGGCACGTATTAGGCCAGTCATTGACTATAATGCCCCCCTTGTTATGTCCTCTACTGAAAACATGACACAACTTGAATGACTGCAATGCTTTTTCAACAAGAGAAGCAAGGGCCTAAATCATAAAAGCTGTGATGTCTGTCTCAAAACTCTGCCCCTCTTCTTGGTATCCTACGGTCCACTGTGGGACAACCTCTGCCTGACTTATAGAGCCAGAACCAACCCCATTCTTTCAGACCTACTGCATGTCCACAAGTCAAATGGTGACATAAACACCCAGTGAAGAGATCCTAATCTCTTCTGCAGCATAAACAGAACATGTTAGTGGAACAGATTTGTTAAGAGAGGATACCACTACTCTGAAATTGTCCTCCTTTCCAGATAAAGCAATGCATGCATCTCACTCTGTTTATGAGTAATCTGGATGAATGGATGAGAAACCACAAACTCAACCCTGGTTTAGTACCTTTGACCATTATGGGTAAACCTAACATGTAAATGTTTGCCTTTCTCTGGACAATTCATACATAAAATACAAGGGGATTAGTTCATTTATACTTATAATACAAGGGCTACAAACTTCTTGGGAATACATGGCTATACTCAAAAGATTCTCATGGATCAATAGCCTAGTAAGTACCTATGAACCTCAGAAGTAATAGGTGAAAGCATGGATTACAGAAGGAGGCAATTCTGGGCACATTGCAGGTGCTGAGACGAGCACTCTTGGCAAACATCACAGACTGAAACAATGCTAATTTCATGAACTCTAATTGTACCCTGACTTAAGAATGGGGCCCATTCCCATCATGGTATTTAGAAACCCAAAAGACTTGGAGAAATTAACCTTGGGGAAATGGAGAGAAAAAAACAAAAAAATGTATAGCAAGTCTTACATATGAAGGTGCTCTCTTTTAATTCATCAGAGGGAACACTTTGAGAATTAAACAATAGTAATTTCATAAACTTGAGAATCTGTATAAAAGTATGGAATGTGTGGAATGTGGCAGGAGTATTATGCAAAAGGATCTGCTTGTAAAAAAAATCAGTGCGTTCATACTAATTTCATGAACTCTAATTATACTCAGACTCAAGAATGGGGTTTGCCCCATCACGGTATTAGAAACACAAACACTCTGAGAAAGTAAAAAGAGAGAAACTGTTTACATATGCTGAATGCGACAAGAGTTACACAAAGAAGAGCTTCCATAAAATGGGCTAAAAAGTTCACATAGGAGCTAGATCAGAAATGTGATGTAACAAGAATGAGCAGGAGGGAGTGTGTAAATATTTGGTAGGAGATGAAGGATTGTCAATAAAACATGAACACATTAAAATAAAACTTAGTAAAGAATACATTAGAAGACTAAAAGTAATATTTAAAATTGCCTTGACATCTAGAAATAAAGTCCAAGTTATAAACCAGTTTGCTCTTCCTGTTCTAAGAGTTTTGGGGGGATTGACTTCCCCAAAAAGTATTGGATCATCTGGACAGGAAAATAAGAAAAATGGTTCACACTTATCAAATGATATATACCAAGATTATATATACCTCACTCTGAAGGCAATAAGTGTCTCTTCAAAATTGATTGCATGAATACATCTGCAATTGTTGGACTGCATATACATCTGCTGACCTCACCAGCTCTAAACAGAGTGAGAAAAAGAAGTCTAAGATAATAACTTTGTTTAGTTTAGCAAATACATTTCCATGTATGAGGGGAATGCAAATCAAACCAGAAGAAGACAAAAATCAGACAGCAACTGAATGTGCCAAAAAAAAGAATATAAGAAAAAAGATCAGATGAAAAGGAAGTAAAATTGGAAAAATCCATAAATATAGTGAAAAGTACAGAGATCTCCTGGAACATTGTTATGTTGACATAGAATTGACTTAGGAATGGTTAAGAAGAGGTAAAATGAAACCTGAAGATGAAAGGCTGATAACAGCAGTCCAGGATAGTGGATTATTGTACAAGGTGGTTTGGAAAATCCACTGAACATGTGGGAAAAACAATTAAATGCAAATCCTGTAAAAAAACTAACTGGAAACAGTTGCATATCTTGTTGCTGAGTGTGATATACTCATGTCAGATGGCCTATATACTGAAAGGCACAACTATGTGGCAAGACTGCTGCACTGGAGATTGTGCAAACGTTACAATGTAGAAGTGTCTCAAAAGCATTGGAAACAACCTCAATTATTATAGAGAATGGTGAAGTTTAATCCAGAACAGCAGGAGGTTAATTAACACCTTTGCTTCCTGAGATCTTCTAGGCCAGGAAGCCAATTGCTTCCTGGGAGCTTTTCCTCTAAAATCCTCTGCTGAAAACATACTTCATTAGATTTATAATGTCTGATAAACGGTGTGGGTTACAAAAAAAGTGTAAAATATGACAGCTCTTTGGTGCACAATGGGCTATAAACTAGTATTAGTCTGTCTGTAGGAGCTGATTTTTTATTGTATATTTATGAAAGAAAAACTGTATTTGTTTGCCAAAAATACTAGTGTTATGGCCAAAGGGATATATTTTTGGAAGTAAGCAAGCTAGAGCCATGATATCAGCAAGGGAACTGTTCACCTGCAAGACAGTTTTCCAATGATGTATGACAAGAGGTGGTTGAATACTGCTGTTTTGTGATATTCCCAAATCTATGCATAAAATAATTTCACAATATTTCAAAACAGTACTAATCTACAAAACTATCTGAGATAGATAGCAATGATCAGTGGCAACAATGTGAGCCTCAATGGTTTGGATAAGACGATACAATTTGTTCACCTATAGGTTTCACAGCTTTCGCAAAATTAATGCAGTTATGAAACTGTAGGCAGTAATCATAACTATGTTACTGAATTCTGATCACCCACTATATGCTAATGCATTTATTACCAACATCAACTGCTTGAATGCACCACCACAGCTTAACAATATCACACTGTTTTCTTTTTTGCATTATTAATGTAAACATGGAAATGTCCTATTTTTCAAAATGTTTTGTACACAGCCCCCCTTGATAACTCCAGCTCTAAATATGCTGACCATTTCACTGTTATGCTTAGCAAATGATGTCACCTTGTAGATGTCTCAGTTTTATGTATGTACCTTTACCAGGACATTGTAAATTATACTTTGAAAATAGCAATGAGAATACAATAGTGACTTTCAGGAGCACAACGAAGTCTCCTGTAATGATGAGTATACTCTTACAGGATATACAGAAACTTTGCTCTCCTGATGACTATACTCTTGTAGGAAGCAATGAGTTATCTTTCACATGGGATCACCCATTACCAACAGATCAAAAATCGATGCAAGAAAACCAGATATATAATCCATGAAAAAAAGACAAAAGTAACATTAAAATTGCTATACCCAATGATTGCAGTATTTTACATTTAGAGAGGCACAAAGTCATAAAAATTCCAGGATTTGCAAGCAGTATAGAGAGCAATGTGGAAGAAAGATACCCAGACAGTTCTATTATACCATGACCCCCCATTAATATTCCAAAACGTGCACGCTGATTGGCCAGCATGCATGTTGTAAATCAACTTATACTAATGGAAAAAGATCTAGTCACCCGGACTTTTTCCATTAGTATAAGTCTTTTTTTAAAACACTGTCTCGCTATGTTAAAAGAGTTTAGCATAGCGACACAGGTTTAAAAAAAGCAACGGAGATCTCCGTTGCTTTTTTTAAAGCTGTCTCGCTATGTTAAACTCCTTTAACATAGCGACACAGTGTGTAAAAAGCAACGGCGATCTTGCTTTCTCCGTTGCTTTTTTTAAAGCTGTCTCGCTATGTTAAATGGGTTTAACATAGCGAGACAGCTTTAAAATAAGCAACGGAGATCTCTGTTGCTTATTTTAAAGCTGTCTCGCTATGTTAAACCCATTTAACATAGTGAGACAGGTTTAAAAAAAACAGGAGAAAGCAAGATCTCCATTGCTTTTACTGTTAAATGGGTTTAACATAGCGACAGCTTTAAAATAAGCAACGGAGATGTCCGTTGCTTATTTTAATGTTAAACCCATTATAAAAGCAATGGAGATCTTGCTTTCTCCGTTTTTTTGGCCACAACTCTGATGTACTGCATGGGTACATCAGAACTGCCGCAGATACCAGACAGCTGTGGAAGGGCAGCAAAG
>NC_056739.1:1311742666-1311830166 GCF_019279795.1 Protopterus annectens
GTGGACACTTGTGCATCTGCGTGTGCATGTTTGTGCACATATGTGTGTGTATGTGCATGTGTATGAGTTTGTGTGTTTCTGCATGTATGTGTGTGTGTGTGTGTGTGCGTGTGTGTGTGTGTGTGTGTGTGTGTGTGTGTGTGTGTGTGTGTGTGTTTTTGTGCTTGTGTGCATGGCTCATGAATTTACTAGGTTTAGTGTCACTGCAATAAAAATGACGCATTATACTGCACATTTTTCTATTTTGTCTTGCCACTCATTTGTTGTAATTTCACCTTGATTTGGCAAATTATACAACATGAACTTCAACATTTTTAAAGTTATGCTCATTGAGGTATTTCTTGAAAAAATATCATAAAACTGCAAATGTCTTTTGTTTCATAACAAAAATGATTTGTCCTCTATTCTATAACTACATGTGGAGTTACATATAAAGAAAACATGCAAGTAGTTTACCTAGTTTTCAGTTTGTCTCTGCCTATCATTTCTGTTTGTTTTCTTTTCAAAACTTACGTTATCTATTTTGATGTCATATGGTACATCTGTAACAAGTTGTTTTTATGGAAATTGTTCACAAATGTCTGAGGAATGAAGACAAAGAGCAAATTAACATTTAGTTAAGTGTAATTATGTCAGAATTAACATGTGAGGTGAATCTTGTTTGCTGGTCCTAATTTTTATTATTTTGATGAAGCAAGAAAGGGAACAATGGGGTCATTTCAGCAGTTTCACTAGACATAAATCAAAGAAAGTCTATAAAAGTAATCTATTAAAATGTGTCCAGAAAAGAAGTAATAATTCCAGATACTACTTTTATAGGTTACCAAAGAGTTAAAACTGACAGAAAAGAAAAAAAATAAGTGAGGTTATATTGTTGAGCTACAATACACAATGTAAGGGACAAAAAACAAAATATTATTAGTACAGCAGCCACCACTTTGCTATTGTGAAGTGTAGCCAGTTGTAAACAATTACTATCTAGTCAGAGTGAAGAAAGAACATTAGTATTACATATAAGGTCAAGATGTAGTCAGTTAAGTCTTTTTTCATTCTCTGCACATATTTAAGCATCACATTTCTTTACTGACATTGTATTACAATAATAAAATAAAGTGCATAACGAGGTGTTCTATGTTCTCTTAGACATTTCCATATTTCTGACAATATTTTTTCTTTTTTTTTTAATTAATATTGAAATTTGAAGAAACATATTTAAACAAAGAACAATCCAAATAGAATTAAATTATACACTGAGACCATGCTGAGAGAAGGTTTTTTGGAATCTGGCCCCCGGCATAAGATTGCTTATAGATAGGCCATACAATGAAGCAAGTCACTTCCACTGAAAGCAAGGCATTTAGAATCAGGGCAACCCAACACTGAGAGCAATTCCTTTGGAATTTGGCCCTAGGCTTTTTGGGTACCTTAGGAACTGTAGGAGAGTTTTGTTTAGTTGTTTTTTTTTCAACATATTTACTGAATTATCACTTGTGACACAAGGACATTTACATTAATATAAAAGTAATCAAATTGTATTAAATTAACATTAACAAAATTATACTTTACATATATTACTATGAAGCTGTTTTAAATTAATTTAGGTAGGAGAAAGTACTAAAGTTCATGTTATATATAAAAGTTTTGGTAGCAAGACAATTTTTATTAATTGAAGTCTATCCTCAAATTAGATAATTAATTTATTCCACTTAGATTTTTTTCTTTTTGATATCAACTGACACATTTTCATAGTTAATATTCTGGTTTCTTCAAAAGCTTTTTTTTAAAATCCTAGTACCTAAATATGTTAGCATTTTGGGTTCTTTGCAAATAAATTCATGAATTAATTGAGTATTATTATTTCTCTTATTTAATATGAGTAGATTTTTGATTATTAAATAATAGATCTGAAAGGTTACCAAATTTATGTATAAGTGATGTCACTTAATTTAAGGATGCAGATATTATATCATCCATAAAAATCACTATTTTTGAATTATATTTTTCACTTATTTTTAAAATGTGTTGTTTTGTATTAAACTTTATCCCCAGGATTCACAAAGCCTCCGTGTAAGAGTTATAACTCTTACACGGAGGCTGCAGTTAAACAGAGTGATGTCAGCATGCTTTGCATATTCATGAGAGCATGCTGAATCACACCTAAGTCTAACACGGTCCGTGTAAGACAGTAGGGGCGTGTCCGTAGGCTGAGCCCTGCAAGCGGACACACCCCCAGAAGTGTAAAAGTGCCCAAAGTAAACACCCACAACAGAGTCCACGGAAATGTGAATAAACACAACACAACACATGCCCCCACAGACTATGAACATAAAATATATATAAATGAACATGTTATATATTTTTTTTAAATTGTAAAGATGTTTAACTGTGAGTGCGCTTTTTTGTGGCGTGCTCGTAAGCGCAGCTACAGTTAGCAGTTAGTGGGAAAGCATATAAGAACTAAATATGCAAAATAAGCCAGGAAGCAATAGCGTAGTGGTAGAGATGTTGGCTGAAGAGCAGGCATTCATGGTTCGAGCCCCCACAACACCAATTTTTTTTTTCAAAATAAGCAGGAAACAAGTCCCTGACAAATATGTACACATAAAACCACAATTTATGTAAAATGTAATGAAATAGCCCATTTATGTTGAAGATATGTGAGGTAACAAAAGAAGAAAAAATGCCAGATGTGCTCATAGCTGAGCTACAGTTTAACAGAGTGAGTGCATGTGCCCGTAGATGAGCAGTGGTTTAACTGGTGCAAAATGAGTGCCCGTAGCTGTGCAGTGGTCTAACACGATAAATCTATGTGCCCCTAACTGAGCTGAGCATAATATGTGTGCTGATAGCCAAATGAGGCTTAAAGCAGCGTACCCTGTTTGCGCGGAGCTGCGCACCGTGCAAACAAGCTAACCAATGGGCAACGTTGAGCAAGCCGTATCAAAACTGCCTTTACACAGACACACCCCTCAGCATGTCTAGACAGTCATGAAAAATAAAAAGCAGTGGCCAGGTTTGAACCCAGGATACTATACACCCTAGTCAAGGTACAGAACCACTAAGCCATGACAGCAGTACCTTTAAATGCAATAATAGCTAATATATAGGAATAAATACAAACTAGAGCATGACAATGCAGGTTTACTGAAGTTGATCTTCTTCTTCTTCTTTCAGCTTTTCCTGGTTAGGGGTCGCCACAGCGGATCACCTTGTCCGCACGTTGATTGGCAGTGGAGTTTTACAGTGTCGAGTTGCCAGCCCGGTGCCCAACCTTCCACAGAAGGCACACTCACATGCACAACTAGGGCCAATTTAGAGTGTCCAATCCACCTGCAGCATGTCTTTGGGATGTGGGAGGAAACCAGAGCACCTGGAGGAAACCCACGCGACTACAGGGAGGACATGCAGACTCCGCACAGAAGGCACCCCAGCCGGGGATTGAACCGGAGAACCTCTTGCTGTGAGGCGGCAATGCTAACCACTGCACCACCGTGGCCGCCCAGGTTTACTGAAGTTGATACAATTCCAAAATGGCCAATCACAGATATGTGCGGGAAAAACGGACTATATAAGCCCCATAGGCGGGAATACACAGCATAAACGATTGTAGAACTGACCTGCAGGCAGAATGACAGGAGTAGGAGAGGGAAGTTGCTTTCGAGCACAGAGGTGGGGTGTTGAGGAGTCCAGGTACATGGTCTGGCATCTAGTCCATAATCATCAGGCCCAACTCATGCAGGGCCAGGTCCTCTGTGGAGCATACAGGGCTGAGGCATGTGACCGGTTGGCTCATGATCTCACCAGTGCCACAGGGATTCCAAGGACTGGTGAGCAGGTCCGTCACCACCATGCGGACCTGAAGAGATGCAAGCAGGACCAACTGAACCTTTGGATTCAGGAGGCCCAGCAAACACCCAACACCCCACTACTGAGTAAGTAACATTTAATTATGTATGTAAGAAATTAAACTAGCTGATATTATGGAGATGTGTATTCCAATATTACTTCATTTATATTACAGCTGCAGGTGTCCATTCTGTGAACCGCAGGAGCCTATGGCGATAGGCTGGTGCGGTTGCACCACCAGGCAGGTCAGTAATCCACTACCAGTAACTGTAAAGAAATATAAAAGTATGACAGTCAGCAAAAGAGTGCAGTGTAGTCAGTAAGGAATAAAATCTGCAAGTAACAGTGTGAAAGTGTATGCAAGTATTGCTTGATTACAAAAGTGTGTTTCAGCCTGTAAGTTTAACCTAAACATGAAACTGTCCGACATATATTCTGAAATAAAAATGCCCTGCCTGTAAGAAAATAGTACACAACCTGCAGCAGGCTGAAAAGTATAGCTGCAGAAGATGATGAAATCACATGTGTGAAATATATCCCTGTGGAAATACTGAAACATGACAGAAGTGAGACTGCTGGAAAGGATTGTAATAACTACTGGTAAAACATGTCAATAAAGCCTAGAAGTACCACCCTGAATAGTAAAATGAAAGCAAGTGAGAGAGTGTGAGAAAGTGTCATGAATCCAGCAATACAGTAGTAATAACCCCTGAATAAAGTATACTGCAGTCAAGACAGAATGAAATGCATGTGAGATTCAAAACCAAACAGCAAAATCTGTTCAAAGTGTTGCTGCATCTGGAATGTGTATCCCAAAATCTGGATATGTTGCTCTCAGTCTGCAATATGCAGATTGGATGTTTGTCTGATATACCAAACATCCACACTTGTCTACAGCTATATAAAGCAAATGTAGCAGGATGATGTAGCTGAACAAAGCTAGATATGAATGTGTATGAAGAACCATAAAATGTATATTGATGTTGCAGTAACAGTCCTATCACCAAGTTGAAATAGTTATCATATAGGAAACTGTAGTTAGAACAGTAGTGTGTATATAACTGTAGCTATTAGAAATGTACAGCATATGTATTGTTATTGAAGGTGTTAATATTACTTTCTTCACCCCACCCTATAACCACATATAACCCATTCCACGTGAAAATGGTATGTGCAATCACAATTAACACCCCTGGACGTTTGTACTGTTGGGTCATATATATTTGCATGTCTGTTGATGCATCTGCCCTGTTCATACATCCACACCTGATGGCCTGTTGCCATCAATTAACCCTGCATGTTGTTGGACTGTGTATTTCTGTTCAAATTATGCATGTGTTATGCACGCTGTTCAATGGTGTGAATATCTGGGTGTTTGGTTAATGGAAATACTAATGCATGCTGTTACAACTAATTGTGAATGGTATTATATGTCACTAACCCAAACTGTCATGACATAATGCAAAACATAGGATGACAGGGAAGGCGGGTTCCAGCGGACCTACCTCTCCCACCTCAGCTGGCGAGTGCACCTGGCACTAGTGCCGAGTCCAGACCCTCCTCCGGTGGCCCTGTGCCACCTGCGGGTGGAAGCGCTGCAGGGGATGGGGCTCACCCCCCCTCTGCAAGTGTGGCCAGAGGAGAACCACCACTCACCCTCCGTAGTGTCCGGACTGTGGTGCATAGGGAGATTCGGGACTCTGTTCTCGAGCCCCTACGCCAGCTCGAGGCACGGGTGGCACAACTAACGGGCATGCCTGTTGCCCCACCTACACAGCCCCCAGCACAGCCCCGTCCTGGGCAGTGAAGGAACAGTGGCAACTGCTGTTGGGTGGGGATATCAGTTCCACTGTTGCCATCTGTGGGCTCATGGGCTCTGGATATCCAAACCTCTGTCCCCGTCAATTGCGTAACCCCCCCCACATGTGTCATACACCGCCCCTGTATGCATCTTCTTTGTCTTTTCTGTTTACCTACCCAACCTACCTCCCCAGCTGTACCGACTTCCTTCACCTGACATACCACTCTCACCTGAAAAAAAAAAAAAAAAGGGCACTCTGTACCCACAAAAAAATTACACCCCATACATAGCTGCCCATTCTGCACACATGTCTACTGGACATGGAACCTATCAATTACAATTGGCTGTACAACAAGTATTATTGTTGTCCTGACACCTCTCTCAGGGGTGGAAGGTTTCAAATGTCACACCAAATTACATACATATGCACAGCTGTTGCTGATGAAGAAATGGGCAGCTATGGACCTTACCTACATCCCTCCTGCACATCCCAAGCTTGTTTCCCTACTGTCTTACCCTCTTTGTGACCCCTTTTTCACCACTTTCCTGTCTCCCCATTTTCTTTTCTTTCAAAGAAAATAGCTGGTGTGCAAGAGTAAGCACGTTTAAGCGGTTGTAAGCGGGTGTGCGCTGAGCTAACCGCCAGTGCGCATGCGTGAGCTCCGCGCAAACCAGCGCTAACCCGGTTACAACTGCTTAAAAGTGCCTTATTCCTTTTGATTGACAGGTCCTGTACTCAGCTCAAAAGCAAAATAAAATCCCACTGTGAGTCCCGCACCCAGGAAACAGTAGTCTGCATGACTTACCACTAAGCCATGACTCTTATACAAGAACATTGTGCTAAAATAAATATATCATGTAATAGTAGGAATGAATGTAAAGGGAATATAGATGTGTAGTACACAAAGCATGCCATTTAGAATTACTATCAAAACTAGTGGATTTCCATAATAGTAGTGTGTGAACAGAAACAGCCATGCTAGTTGGAAGCTAGTAGGTAATAATGTCACTATAGCACCTTGCAAGCCACACACATACTCACAGCAGGATAAGCACTGCCCATACCCCACAACCTCTTACAGGAACACATCTGGACCAAATAATAAAATATGTGGAGCAAAGGCCCAAAACCAGGGACACATTACAAATAATGTTACAACAAATGCAGACAGTTCAGAGAGTAACAGGGTCTGCACTTTGTGGGATGTTTGGAAGGGTATGCAGTCTGAAACTTGAATGTTTGTCACCATATTCTGACTTGAGCCCAGAGTGACTTGCCAGAAAAAGGTGTGCATGAGATATTGACCAAAATATAAGGCAGAAATGTGGACAACCTGCAAATATCTGTACACATGATGGGTCTGACACCACCATATTTGAATAGTTAAGAGCCTAGACATAGCAACAGTGAATGACTTACAGGGATGCCCCACAGACCCCATGTGAAATGTACAAACAGTAGGCAGAAAGGTGTAACACATGCAATGGTAACTATGGAGTCCTGAAAGTATTCATCACTTGCATGGCAGAAAAAGTGTAGTAATATATATGCTCATGCCAACCCACAATCACAAATGCAACATACCAGACATTTTAATGGGTGTACCCCACTGATATGTACCATTCCATGAGGCACATAACAGATGAACCTGAAAGTCTCTGGGGCCTGCTCAGCAGCATACTCAAATACCCTAATAGATGTCAAGGCCCACACCATGGCCAGACCACACTGCATGCTGTAACACCCTAGCAGATATAGCAAGCATTCCAAGGTGTGAATGTACATGGAAAATAGGAAAGCTACAGCAGCACACTACAGTCAAGACACCTAGCAGGCATACAAGTAGTGACTGTAAAGGGCAACTATTGAAGCCTTAGCAACAAAGTGAAAGCAAAAGTGAAAGGAAAGCACACACACACATTAACAGTAGTAGTAGTTGTAGGTGTCAGTGTACATGCACAGTTAGTACAGGAAACTGGAGAAATGAATGGAAGAATGTTAATCTACAACACACCTGGAAATATGAGAGAGATACCAACCTTTACACTCACAGAACATTGTCCACAGCATAACAGCATGGTCCCTGCCTTTAAAATCTGAAAGGGCTACGCCTATCTCACATACCTTTTTATAGCACTGTTCTGAAATCACAGTGAGAACTGCAATCAGTACACCACTGGCTGCATGCAATTAGCAAATGCTGGCTAACAATTGGTGCAGAGGCCATCACATGGGCATATGCAGATACCTACAAAAGTATGCTGTACTCCCAGTCCACACATGCAATACTTTCATTGCACCCTGAGAAGGACATGAGAGACAGACAGACAGAGAGAGAGAGACAGAGACAGAGACAGAGAGAGAAAATTGCAATTAAGCAGACACAAACAAATTGTTCAGCAACAGCTACCTGAAAGCTGACAACTGGGAAGTGGAGCAGCAGGACAGAGAACCAGACGGCAACACAAGCAGCTGTGACAAACACAGGTAATGTAAAGTAATACTATAAAGGTCTACATACTGTGAACCCTCCATATGTGTCATTGGTCAGTATCCATATGTATATGAAGATGTTTAAAGGGCAGGGGACATACAGCAACTATCAGTGAAGGCTGTACATACATTTGTATGTGAGAGCATCTATGTGCACATATCAATGTTGGTTGATTGTAGGTTGTAGTGCCATGTACAAAGTAGGTTTCACAGTTATGTATGTTTAGCAGTATGTTAGTGTGTGTATACAGTATGGTAGACAAATATGTTGATATACCTGTCTAACATATGGATATGTATGTATGTCAACATATGTATGTGTATATATATATATATATATATATATATATATATATATATATATATATATATATATATATATATATATATATATATATATATATATGATATGCATATATGTATACATACATAGAGAGAGATGTAGGAATACATAGACAGATGTAGATAGAATATTGTACAAACATATCTATGTAATGCACACATACAGATATAGATATATGTAGATACATATACATAGACAGACTGATCTGACTATCTACAGGTATGACTGTATATGACGACCTGCAACACAGCCTGTCCCACCCCCTCTGTCACTCACACCCCCTCTGTGTCCCCCCTCCACATCTATAGCAATATATGTACATCAATATATATATGTGTACATGTATACAGACATATCTATATATATATATATATATATATATATATATATATATATATATATATATATATATATAGATATATCTATATACATATATATATATATATATATATATATATAGAGAGAGAGAGAGAGAGATGTATATAAATTCTGAGTGAGGCACATGTGTACAGATGTATTGCAACAGGTGCCTGGTGACAAAGGCATGGAGTGAACACCAGTGTCAAAACTGGAGTACCATACCACATTCCAGATCACCTACACCAGTAACCACCAGATATGTGATTGGCTGCCCACCACTGCATGTGTCAGGGGTGAACAGGGTCATAAATGTGTACAATAGTGGCCCCAATGATATTCACAGTGGCACACTATCCCTGGAATACCTGCACATGGTATGTGTCAGCGGACATGGTGTGTCAGCTATGGACATGTAGGTTGGTGTACCCCTCCACACCACATAATGGATGCCATGGTATGGACCTCACATGACAGCTACAGATATGGAGAAGGACACAGTGACATGTACAACACTGTGACAATGCACTCAAACACATTACCAATGCACAGTGACTGACAACACCACAGAGTACACATATACTACCCACATAGAGGTTACCACTCCCGGATTTACATATGTAAGTCACACCCATGACAGATGTCCAACAACCATAGTAACACCTCCCACCATCCACAACCTAAATGTCTGCTGTGTGTTGTCCATGCCACTGCAATAGAGTGCACATGTGGAGGTAAAAGTTCCTACCCACAGATAAGACATACCCTGCAATAAACCACACAGTGTTGAGAAGCAAGACTCCCCATGAGTACATGTCACACATACCCCTGCTGAATGTTAGTCAGATAGGTAATATGCCATATGAGTCACTCTGTGTAACTGTGTGACAGCAGCAGGTACCATCACACCACGTGTCACAATGGTCAGGGTAGCAGAACAGTACGCTGCTGTAGTCCCAGGGGCAATAGCATATTGTATAGTATTGTATTGTAATGTAATGTATTGTGTTGTATTGTATTGGTATGTTGAGGTGCCTCCTTCGTGGAGTGGAACCACTGCTGCTGTGCGCCAGTGTACAGGTACATATCCTGTAGTCAGGCTAGTGTTACATAGCACTTCTATATGTGTGTTTAGCTCTTGTCAGAGTTTATGTAGCATGCAACTGGGGATACCATCAGGTCCCATTCATGTTGTGTATTCTGCTGTCCTGAGGGTGGCTCTCACCTGGACATCTGTGATGACAGGGAGGTTACAGTCAGCTGGGATAACTATGTCTTATTTTGGGGGAGAGGGTGGGGTGACACCTGCACTGAACCTGTCTGCCACAATGTTGTCAATATCTGTGGTATCAGTGAAATATTTGTTGTTGTGTACTAACTATGGGCATAGAGGATGGATTCTGACCAGGTTGCTAACATAACTGAAGAAGGCCTTCTGGTTATCTGTAGTGTCCCTCTTGATTTCCCTCTCAAAGTTGCCCATGGATGTTTGTATGATGGAAAATAGATCCTTACTAGTGCTGCTCAGACATGCCCTCCCTTTATGGAATTATGCTCTGTCTTGCAGTAGCTTCCATCTTCTGTAATACAATCTGTCTATGGCTGGGGTCCACCAGACAGGATGCTGTCCCTTTGTGGAGAGTGTCTTGGTCATATATGGGATTGCATGATCCATGCATTCTCGGAGATGTCTGTAGAAAGCAATTGTGTAGGGGTCAGCATTGTGGGTTGTATCTGCCACTGGCCCAGTGGGCTGAAAGGATACCATGTCACTGTTACAAAGTGTAAAGTTTGTATCTGTAATGTTATGCACTATAGTCGTTTGTGCTGGTGGTGGAGGTGGGATATGTATATCCAGGGCAATCAGTGTGTGGTCAGCTCACAGTAGTTGATGATGTAGGCCATACAGTACCTAGATACAAACCCCCAGATTGAGGAGGTGCTCTTGACCTGAATCAGTGTTCTGACTGCTGGGGTTTGGTAGTATGTCGTATGGAGTGTGCCAGGTACTGTTGCACAGTTGCTGGCTGAGCACTGATACCTGGCCATCTACATGTGTATCCACCAATAGACAGACAGATGCTACATATGTGAGATATGTTGTATCATAACAGTCGAGTAGCATGTGTAGTATGTGTGCCAAATTCTGCTGACATATATTGCTGATACCAGGTTATTTTCTTTCTCAGGTACATGGCCCACCAGCGGAATCCCACCTACTCCACAGCTGAGGATGAGGAGATACACCAGAGCCTGGTGCGGGATTATGCAATACTCTTTTCCCGCACCAGCCAGAATCAGCAGGAGAGGGCTGCACTGTGGCAAGACCTTGTCCGTCGGGTAAATGACATAGGCACGCATAATAGGACATATGAGCAGGTACGACATCACTGCAGTGATTTAATCAGGCATGTCCGTCAGCGTGCGTCGGATATCCACAAGCAACAGGTCACCACAGGAGGTGGGGTGGCTACACATCCCCCACTCACCAGACTGGAGGGACTACTCATGAGTGTAGTGGCTCCAGTCTGCCAGCAACAACAACAGCAGCAGACATGCATTATGATGGAGGCTGGAGCCACGCAGCAGCAAGACAGTGAACGTGCAGGTAATATGCCATATGTATAGTTGACTGTTGTGTGCACTGGTAGTTAATGCATGTGTGAGGTGTGTCCTTGGTTTGTAGCTGTCACCATAGTATTTAATGTGCAAGTGTGATATCCTCAATATTAGCAGCTGACCTGTGAAAGACAACTGTTGTACTACTGACCTGTATCATACTCAGTAACAATGGCACAGTTGTGCCCACTGACATTAGTTTCTTCACATCTGCAGGACCCTTTGGTATAACAGCAATGCAGCCTATCCATGCTGGTGAGTGTGTATTAACAATTCCTGTAATAGTGTTGATAGTAATAGTACTATTTGGCTCACTTAGTAGTGCTCTTTGTATGCATGTAGGTGTGTCTGTGTCTGTGTGTTGATATCACGCATACTGAGTTCTGTACAATTTATGAAACTGTGTGCATGTGTGCATGTGTGCACCTGTGCATGTGTGCATGTGTGCACCTGTGCATGTGTGCATGTGTGCATGTGTGCACCTGTGCATGTGTGCATGTGTGCATATGTGCATGTGTGCACCTGTGCATGTGTGCACCTGTGCATGTGTGCATGTGTGCACCTGTGCATGTGTGCACCTGTGCATAGGTTCATAGGTTCATAGGTTCATACTAGGCTATCTGCCCAAGGGCATTTACAAGGCTAGCCCAGAGTTTTGTGGCTTTCGCCATCCCTTTAGTTTGAAGAAAACTATGCCCATTATTTTGCTGTGCCTCTGTCAAGCAGTGACACTGAGGTAATCCCTGGGGTATATCTGCGATCTCCCATCCATTGGTCAAGATTTCTCTTGAACAAGGCCAGCGAGGTGCTCTGCCTCACATGTACCGGGATTTTGTTCCACAGCATAGGGAGTCTCTGGGTGATGAATCTGTCCCTCCAGCACGCCCTATTAATAACCGTGTCAAGGTTTAAGTCTCCCACCCTTGTAGTTCTGAGGGATCTAGATTTTTTGAGGTGAAGCATGTTCATCAATTCTGAGTTTGACATGGCCTTGTATGTCAGGCACAGGTCACCTCTGAGCAATTGGTAAGCGACTGAATAGAGCTGCAGTTCTTTCAGTCGGGCAGCATAAGACATAGTTTTGAGACCCTTTATCCTTTTGGTGAGGAACTTTTGGGGCCTTTCCAGCTGCTGCAGGTGTCGGGTCAGATACATTCTGAATGGGGCATTGTACTCAATCATTGGTCTGATGAGTGATGAGTACAGGGGGATGATGACCTCCCTTGATCTAGATGTGAATCCCTTCATGATCAGGTGGGCGATGTAAAAGGTCTTCCTAACTACTTTAGCAATGTGAGTGTCAAATGAAAGGTTACTGTCAACCTGGGTCCCCAGATCCCTGATCACTTCTTCTGTGCTCAGTGGATTGCCACCTATATGGTAGCTAGGGGTAACCTTGTTTTTCCCGAAAGGTATGACTATGCATTTCTTGGCGTTTAACTTTAGGCCATGGCTCTGGCACCAGTTATCCATTTCTGTGAGACCCTTCTGAAGGATATCTGTGTCAGATGTGTTTTCGACTATGGCGCCCAGTTTGCAGTCATCTGCAAACTTTGTCAGCCATAACCCTCCTGTATTTGCTTGTACTTCAGAAAAGTAGATGCCGAACAAGAGTGGGCCCAGGACTGAGCCCTGTGGGACACCACTTGTGACAGGCTTTGAGTCTGACATGGCGCCAGCAACTCTGACCCTGTGGGTTCTGTCACTTAGCCAGTTTGCAACCCATCTTGTGATGTATGGGTTTACATTTAAGCTGATGAGTTTTTCAATGATACCTGAGTGGGGTATTGTGTTGAAAGCCTTTGCCAGGTTGAGGTAGGCTGTATGGACTGCGTTTCCCTCATCAATGGCCTTGGTGACTGTTTCAAAAAAGCCAACCAAGGTTAATAGGCATGATCTGCCTTTGACAAAGCCAAACTGGGTTGGATCCAAAGTCTGCAAGTTTCCTATGTCTTTATTTATGAGTTCCATTATGATCCTCTCCTTGGCTTTGCAGATCAGGCTTGTCAAGCTGATGGGATGGTAATTTCCAGGGTCGGTGGAGGCACCGCCTTTGTGAAGTGGGACCACAGTTGCCGTGTGCCACTCCTTGGGTATGTATCCTGAGGTGAGGCTAAGATTAAACAGCTGTCCTAACTGCGGGTTTAATTCCTCGTTGAGTTAAGTGGAGCAGACAGCCGGGGACACCATCCGGTCCCATGGATGCTGTCTTTTCGCCTTGGAGAGAAGTTCTCACCTGGGCATTAGAGATGTTTGGGGGCTACAATCCTCTGGTATAGATATCTCCTTTTTGGGGAGGGGAGAAGTTTGCACTGAACCTGTCAGCCAGTATGTTGGCAATGTCTGTAGCTTCAGTAATTTTTACATCATTTTGAACTAAGTCTGAGCATATCTGGGAGTTTCCTCCCAGGTTTCTAACATAGCTAAAGAAGGCCTTATGATTGTCTTTTGAGTCCTTTGCGATTTTTCTCTCAAAATTTGCCTTGGATGATTTTATGAGAGCTCTTAGTTTTTTACTTATAATGATCAAAGGTGTCTTACCTTTTAAGGATTTTGCTCTATCATGTAGTAGCTTCCTCCTTTTGTTGTAGAGCTTGTTTATGGCTGGGGTCCACCAGACTGGACGCTTGCCTTTGGTACAAAGAGTCTTTGTTTTGTTTGAGATTGCCTGATCCATGCAGTCCTGTAGGTGCTGGTAGAAGGCATTTGTAAGTGATTTAGCGGCTTGAGTAATGTTTATCGCCAGCTCTGGGGCCTTAAAGGAGACCACACTAGTCTTTAGAAGTGTGAAGTCAGCTTTTGAGAAGTTCTTCACTGTGGTCTTTTTTATCTCAGGTGGGGGCAGGATGAGGACCTCCAGTGAGATTAGTTTATGATCTGATCTCACCAGTGAGGGGTATACTTCCAGTGTTGAACATTGTGATCTCATGTTCGTGATGATGAGATCAAGTATGTTTTCACCTCTTGTGGGGATGGTGACTAGTTGTTCCATGGCATTTGAGTTTATGAACTCCAGGAACCTTTGGGCTAGAGTGTTTGGGCTTGAGTAGTGATCCCAGTCTATATTAGGGTAGTTGAAGTCACCTAGTATGATGGTGTTTGGAGATACATTTATCCTCCCAGTGTTTTCAGGAAAGCTATGTGAGGTTCCTGAGTTAGAGAGGGTGGCCTGTAACATGCTACTAATTGCAGAGCAGTCTTGCCTATGGTTAATTGCACCTGTATGGTCTCCGATGCATCGTGCGTTGCCACCAACCTTGAGGTGTGGGTGTCCTTGATGAATATGGACACCCCCCCTCCTTTCTTGGTGTTGTCCGGATTTTGGGGCCGGAACGCATGATATGAGGTAAAACCTGATAGTGCTGGGGTGCTCTCAGGAGCCTTGAACCAGGTTTCAGTCACAGCACAGACATCGATGTTCTCCATACTGAGAAGGGCCTCGAGTGCGTGCATCTTGAGGTTGAGACTTCTGGCATTTAGCAGCATTACCTGTAGTTTTTTTCCTTTTTTTGTGTTCTAGGGTGGTAGGTTTAGAATTTGAGCCTTGCCTAAAAAAGGCACTATGGGGGTGGCAAGAGCCTTTGCCAGTATCCGGAAGCCCAGTGGTGACAGGTGCAAGCCGTCCCTTGCGAAGCAGCGTGGCTTGTCCAGCATGTCATCCCAGGCAGACAGACATTGGATCCCCTTTGAATGACACCAGAGTTTAAGCCAATTATTAAAGCTGATCATCTTATCTCTGTATTGTGGCATCATTCTTTGTGAAGGTAGGATACTGCTTAAGGTCAGGGTCATACCTGCCTGGGCTACATAATCAGAGAGCTCCTCAATGTCTCTTTTCATGTAGTCCAAGGAGGTACGTCTCAGGTCGTTTACACCAGTGTGGACAATGACCAAGTCGTACTTGTACCTGCTGTTGAGAGACCTGAGTGCTTGCGTTATGTGGTGGATTCTAGCGCCCAACAGGCAGCTTACTGTGACCTTCTCCTTACTCAATCTGGTGAGCGGGACGTCAGTGTGTCTGACTATGGAGTCACCAATGACGTGTGTGTCTGGCATTGTGTTTGGCCTTAAGGGCTGTGACTGTTTGGCACACTGACTGTGTGGTTTATGTGTTGCATGTGTTGTGTCCTGAGGTGGTAGTTGTTTGGGTGTCTGCTTTGGTGGCCTCTGCTGTTTTGGTAGATTGCATGTGTGCACCTGTGCATGTGTGCATGTGTGCATGTGTGCATGTGTGCATCACTGGTAATGTGTAGACATTGTAAACTGTGTTTCCTGTTTCCCTCCCACAGGTTCTGTTGCTGCTCTGGTGTCATGTAGCAGGGAACCTGAATCAGGTGCCGTGGGTACTGATAATGATGACATCTGTGTAATGGCACAGGAAAGTATGCCAGGGTCTGCCAGTGGTCAGCCGATTGACAGTACACAGCTGTCGACCCCATCAATGCTCACAGTTATCCTGCCAATACATCCTTTGTCACCAATGTCCTTAGGTGATGGACAGCATACAGTGGGCATTGACCAGGGTAATGTGGTATCTGTGGCACATGCCTCCCCACACAGCAGCCATGGGCATGGCCCAGAGATGGTACCACACAGACAGATGTCCAGGGGTTCTCGTGGGAGCATCCATGGGTGTACTGCCCCTGCCAGACGTGCCCACACAGGTCTTACAACCTCAGCTATGTTTCGGGCTGTCATGCAGGCACAGTCACGTATGGAACGGTACACCAGACAGGGTCTGAGGGAGCTGACAGCATGTCGCACAGCCATGACTGACAGTATGCGTGACATTGCGGCTGCCATCCGTGATTTCACCGATGTCATAGACAGACGTTGTGGGGACATATTAGATCGGTTCCACAACTACATGTCCATGAGCCAGGGCGATGGTGGGCGGTTGAGGCATCGATGTGGCCGTATGCCAGCAACAGCAGCAGCTGGCAGTCATCGCGGACGACAACAGGGCCGCGGCCGCCCCAGTAGTGCCAGCAGCAGCCCCAGCAATGCTGGGTTTGTGCTGTCGTCAGACCACTCCAGGAGACCACGTGCACGTGGCTCTGGTCGGGCCCAACAGGGATCTGTGTCCAGTCAATGAACACCTGCTTCTGATGGCAATACCCAGTCTGGGTTGGTACTGGATACGGTCCGTAGCACCCCTGCAAGGCACAGGTACCGTGTCCATGGCCAGAGACACTGATCTGTATGACCTGGAAGGTACAGTCTGTGGCTGTCCACAAACACCAGTATATGGCAGCCATGAGGTGGAACTGTGTGCATCCCTACACACATGCAAATTGACAACACCTAGGGCTACCACATACACGCACACACTGCATCAACATTGCCCCACCTTCTACTGCTGTCCCTCACCAACACACATACACATACATGTCAATTGGTGGTATCAGTGGCTGACTCAGGCATACCAAGTTCACACCCTGTGCATATGATGAAACTGTGCCACCTCCTGCAATCTGTAACAACTGTGCAGGTACAGGTTAACATGTTGCTGATGCACAGGGTGACCACATAGATGTGTAGTAATAGTATCATGTTGTTAACAGTACTGTGTGCTGAATTAATTGTGGGTATATCACAGCATGCCTGATGCAGTAAGTGTGTGATTGTCATGTCCTGTTGTCTACACCCATGGTAAGTACCATAGTGTATCATCTGCACATGTTGGCATACTGGTGGTAATGATGTCAACAGAAGGCTACATACATAGGTAGCACAGGGGATAAGGTAATGAATGTAGTAATACGCAATGATGGACATGTAAATTGCAAGTGGCATGTTGCCCACACTGGACTCTGCAATGCAGATGTTTGAGGATGTTGATATGTGTGCAGTACTACATGACTGGTACAGGACACACATGAGCACCCTAGCACTGCATGCTCACATCTCATACCATGCTAAACAGCCCCAACACACAAAACTAACTGTCACAGGAGGGAGAGTCCCCATATATGTCAGGGATACTGTGGTGGCAGGCCAGGTAGCATACATCCTACTATGTATGGAACCACTGAGTGAAGGCTCAGTGTCTGTTATTTGACATGTGTATTACTGCAGGTATGAGCACATGGGTTTCCATCCAGTTATTGTACATCCTGACCGTACATGGTCTGTACACTTGTGTGCACTGAGACTGGACCCTAGCCATCTGACCCATGTATTTCCATGTACATGTGCATAGTGCCTGCATATTTGCAGTGTTACCTACTGGAACTGGTACAGCTTGTTTGTTGTACAATGGACTACATGCAGCCCTGTTTACAGTAGCTTTGTTTGCATGCATGTTTGCTTGCAATTACCCTGGAATACTGATCATACCTGCAATGCATAGTTATAGAGCTTCTGTGGACTCCTAGTGCCATCTGCATAGCTTACTATATGTATGTCCATGTCCCACTTGACAGGATGTCACTGTTTGTCCTGTTCACATGTACATTGCCTGTGACACAGTGTATATGACTTACCTGGCATGTGTCCACGTGAGCAGTCATATATGCTACTGCTAACTAATCACAGGCACTACACCTTCACATATTCATCTTCTGTTGAACTACCTGCTTCGCTATGGACGGCCTGCACCTGTCAGCCCTGGGCTTTCAGATATTGGCAAAGGCTCTTCCTCCCCCCATAGTGCCTATGTTAGGCAAGGCTCAAATGACAAACCCACCTTCATAGGTATCACAAGGGATAAGAAACTAAGAGTAATGCTACCCAATGCCAGAAGTTTAAACCTCCAGATGCATGCACCCAAAACACTCCTTGGCATGGAGAACATCGATATCTGTGCAGTAACAGATGCCTGGTTCAGGGCTACTGAGAGCACACCAGCACTACCAGGTTTAACCTGGTTGATTTCTCTGAAACAGTCACCAAGGCCATTGACGATGGGAAGGTGGTTCACTCAGCCTACCTGGACCTTGCAAAAGCCTTCACAACAATACCCCACTTGGGCATTCTAGAGAAGCTCACCAGCTTAAATATAAGCCCCTATGTCACTAGATGGATTGCACAGTGGCTCAAGGACAGAACCCACATGGTTAGAATTGCTGCAGCCATGCCAGACTCCAAACCAGTTACAAGTTGTGTCCCACAAGGCTCAGTCCTGGGACCTCTCTTGTTTGTTATATATTTATTGGTGGTACAGGCCAACATGGACGGACTGTGGCTGACCAAATATGCAGATGACTGCGAACTGGCCACCATAATCGACTCTCCAGCCGACACAAGCATCTTCCAAAGCGGCATCATAGAAACAGACAACTTGTGCCAGAGCAATGGCCTTCAGCTGAACAGTGTTTAGAAAGGGGAATGTGCATCCTGTAGTCTGTACACCTAGTTGCCAAAAGGGACATTTTCCTCACACACACTATCTCCCCTCAGCCAAAAGACACACTTGCCATTTTCAGGATTCAAACCCTTATCTGACTATGTTATGACACTCGAGATGGACACATTAGCAGAGTGTGCTATGCACATTACTGAGATGTTTCCCTTCTCTTGCTGTACTTATAGGGTGCTGACATCATCAGTGTTTAGAAAGGGAAATGTGCATCCTGTAGTCTGTTCTCCTAGTTGCCAAAAGGGACATTTCCCTCACACACACTAACCCCCCTCAGACAAATGCACACACTTGCCATTTGCAGGATTCAAACCCCTACCTAACTATGTTATGACACTTGAGACGGACATGTTAGCAGAGCATGCTATTCACATTACTGGGAGGTTTCTCTTCTCCTGCTGTACTTATAGAGTGCTGACATCATTGGTGTTTAGAAAGGGGAATGTACATCCTGTAGTGTGTTTTCCCAGTTGCCAAAAGGGACATTTCTCTCCCACAGACTTACACACACACCAACCCCACTCACACACACTGAGCATTTGCAGGATTCAAACCCCTACCTAACTATAAAAAAGTTACAGCCTCCTGTCAGGTAAACGCTCCTATTCAAAAAGCAAATATAAAAATCCAAGAAGTGTAGAAAGGAGCGACGCTGATCTTTTTGGTACAAAAAACAAAAACTGTATTGTAACAGAGTATTCAAGTCCCAAACAAAAGTAGTAATCCAGTAATGTCCAAGCAAGTGAACCACAACCACTAGTGGCTTAAAATCTTTATTCCATCAGATAAGCGCTTTTGCTGCTAAGAGCTTCTTCAGATGTAAATATAATGTAAGAAGAAATAAAAAAGTTACAGCCTCCTGCCAGGTAAACGCTCCTTACACTCATATACCTACATTTTTTAGTATTGCCAAGTATATGAGATTTTTAACATTTCCCTTTTAATTGTGTCAATTGTGTTAATTGTTTCTCTTGTTACACCCACATATATACTGGGGAATTTTAACTTGTGTACCATTCAATAGATCTGAAGAAGCTCTTAGCAGCGAAAGCGCTTATCTGATGGAATAAAGATTTTAAGCCACTAGTGGTTGTGGTTCACTTGCTTGGACATTACTGGATTACTACTTTGTTTGGGACTTGAATACTCTGGTACAATACAGTTTTTGGTTTTTGTACCAAAAAGATCAGCGTCGCTCCTTTCTACACTTGTTGGATTTTTATATTTGCTTTTTGAATAGGAGTGTTTACCTGGCAGGAGGCTGTAACTTTTTTATTTCTTCTTACATTATATTTACATCCACCTGCAGGAGCGGATCTATCTACAATTTCATATTTGGAACTATCTTACTTTGCACTGGTTATTTATTATCTACAGGGATTACAGTGCAATTATGGCCAACATCGAGCTTGATTACGTTCCACGAGGTGAAAACCAGTGGAATGAAGCCTTACTGCATAGATTTAAGCAGTACCTTGATGGTACTGCTGCTTCCTGTTGGCAATTGGAAGGTTTAGCGCCCAAAGATGATGTCACCACTCAGTTGACATGGAGAAGCTACACAAGCTTCTAGACGATGTCGAGAAGAATTTCTTTAAATTAAAGAGATTACAAGTGCAGTGGATGCACCTACAGTATTGTCTGGATATGAAGATTGTTCCACGAGGCTTACGAATCTTTAACATGCCTAGCCAGGGTCGCGACTACCCTGACTTGCTGACAGCTTGGCAGAAACTGAATTTAGATGCTAGTCGCAAGTATTTGGAACTTCTTATAACTTATTTTGGACCTGAGGAAGCTGCACTTACTGAAAACATTAATAGTAAGCAGAATCTAATTTTTAGTGAGTTTGAACATGACATAGTGCAACCACTCTTTGAAAATTTACTTGATAGTGTTCTTGCATTGGAACGCAAGTTATTTCAGCAGAAAAGACACAAAATAATCAGAGACTTGAACGATTTTAAATTAGGCCATCTTTTCACATGGCCTAGGAATAATTATAACAATGTTAGTAATACTGTAAATTCTAATAATGTTATTAATGTTGATAGTAATTTCAATAGGAATTACAGGCATTTTGATAATGTGAGCACTGTTATCAATGAAGACAATGCTAATAGTGTTAGAACTGAATGTAATGGCACTAATGAGACGTATGATAGAGTATGTATGAACTCAGTAGATACTTTTCAATCATCTCAAATTACTACTCAAGTTGTTTCCAACAATGTCTCCAATGAATGTGTAATAGAGGAGGCTATTAAAACCAGTAGCCGTCCATCTGCAATTACTAAACAGAAGAAGGGGGTGTCATTGATAGATACTAGTGTACACACAGATGTTATAGAATCCAGTGATGTAACCAATGTTGTGACTAATAGCGATTCCAATGATGTTATACATATAGTACATTCCAGTATGCACACTGATGTGAACCTTTACCATGAGGTACGGATTACTAAGAACAATCCAGTCAATGTAGAACAAGGTACAGATGTAGTTGTTAGACATAAAACACAATGTCATAACATAGGTGCCTGTCCCGACCCTGCTTTGAATGTTTCTTTTCCTCTTCCAGTAAGACTAGAGAAGGGCCCGAGACGCACACGCTCTATGAGCCGTGGACGTCAGAAGAGGAAGCTCTCAGATGAATTTCCTCAGAATCAAACCCTGAAGAGAATGTGGAACAGCAGGGAGAAACATTAGTATATAATGTAGCTAGTATAATGTTAACAGATGATGATGTGAAATTGTTGAGTAGAGGAATGAATTTCATCCCCAATAGCACTAGTACCCTGACTGAAACCATGACAGACTTAAAACTGTTCTGCAGAAACGTCATGCTTAAGCTTATACACAAAGGCTTTGATATAGGTGAATCAAAAGATAGGCAGTTTGCTTTTAAGAACCTAAGTGAGTATATACCTGTCAACCATACATTAGTAGAGACGTTCCAGTGGCTCACAGAGGAGGAACTTTACAAATACTATGATAAAGGTCCGAACAAGAGATTCTATAAGAGAGATAATTTAACCCATTAAGAGAGGATTAATCTTAGGAAATTGCAGGACATCAATACCATTATTATTAGACCGGCAGACAAAGGTGGCCGAGTTGTTGTCATGGATATCATGCATTATTATCAATCAATGAAGAATATGTTGAATGACAGCTTTTATGAAACTATTACATCCGATACATCCTTAGAGATCATAAGGCACATTAAAGATATACTATCTGATATACATATGAGCCTTTTGATTGATAAAGATCTTTATGAGTACCTTACCATCAAGGCCCCTATGATTCCTATCATGCACGGTCTCCTAAAGATACATAAAGATGCCCATGACCCGCCCATGAGACCTATAGTCTCTGGTCGTGGATGGGTCACTGAGCATCTTTTAGTCTATATAGAGAAAAATCTAAGACCTATCCTTAATGACAACAGATATGTGTTAAAGGACTCCAAACAGTTTTTGTTGGACCTTTATGGATGTACTGAACAAAGTAATTCGATAGGAGATTGTGTCTTTGTTACACTTGACATACAATCACTGTTTACTGTTATTCCCAACAATGTTGGTCTTATATATATATATGATTACTTGAAGACACACAGTGACTATAGCTTGGTCAAGATTGACCTATTGGTACATTTTTTAGAACTAGTGTTGGAAAATAACATTTTTGTCTTTGATGAAACGATCTACAGACAAGTGGATGGTGTAGCAATGGGGACACCATGCGCGAATAGTTATGCCAACATGTTTTTAGCTCACTGGGAGGAGCAAGTCCCATTTGATCTTGAAATTTTCAAACAGCATGTAATGTTTTTCAGACATTTTGTGGATGACGTCTTTATTCTGTGAAAAGGTTCAATAGATGAACTGCAATTATTGCTAGAGGCAATGAATGAGTTGACCAGTTATCTTACATTTAATATGAATCACTCATTATACAGCATTGAGTTGTTAGATCTATATATAGAAAAGCTCCCTAATGGCCTCATCAATACTGGCGTATTTAGAAAATCATGCTATTGTAATTCCTTATTAATGAGATCTAGTATGCACCCAGCTTTTGTGTTTAGGAATATTATTAAAGGTCAGGCCATTAGAGCCTCCAGACTAAATCCAACTCAAGCAGGTTTCCTATCAGAGTTAGACAACCTGAAGGGAAGGTTGACAGATAGAGGCTATAGTACTGCAGAAGTCAGTAAGAGCTTAGAAAACATACAAGATTTAAGACAGACTATAGCTACACCTTACTTTGGACCCATGGAGCAAGTAAGTGTTATTGATAGGGGTACATTTACCCCACGTATCATGAAATTTACTACTACGTTCACATCTGACCATAACGAGATCAGAGATAATCATTAACACATTTTGGACCATTCTTCAGATAGATGATGATCTCAGAAAGATTGTTGAGGATACTCCAAGGTTCCAATATAGAAATAAGAGTAACCTTAAACAGATGTTATGCTATCCGAGACACACTAGACGAGACGAGGTGACAGGGAATACTATGCCATGTGGGCATTGCAACTTTTGTTCTTATATTGATACAGCCACTGAGTTTACACATCCTGATTCACACAAAGTGTTTAGAACTAATACAACTGCAGACTGCATGACGTGTAACGTGGTATATCTTGGGGTTTGTCAAGCCTGCTCTAGTTTCTATGTGGGCAAAACAAACCGTAAGCTCAGAGATAGAATGAGGGAACATATATACCACATCAGGAAGGGTTCCAGCCATAATGCCTTAGCTAAACATGTGAGCCTTTATGACAACACACACACATTCTTATTCAGGGTTTTAGAGGTTATAACACCGAACAAAAGAGGAGGTGACATTAGTAGTCAAACTGAAAGAAAGGAAAGTGAATGGATTGTCCGATTAAGAGCTGACAGTGGATTAGGCCTGAATGAGAGAGCCTCCATTAAACCTAGATTAAGGAGACGCAGGAATATAAAATGATCATATCCACACATTTTTGCTGCACTTAAGTGTATAGGTTCTGAATGAATAATCAAGTAACTTACAAATGTTTTCAGTATTTAGATGTAAGTAAAATTTTTCCTGCAGCCCATGACATGACATTTTAGCATACTTAACTTTTTGCATTTTATGATCTATTTGACTTTTTATACATATGTGTATTATACTATTTATTTATTTTTCATTTACCTTTGAATGTTAGTTATAAATACTTACACTCATATACCTACATTTTTTAGTATTGCCAAGTATATGAGATTTTTAACATTTCCCTTTTAATTGTGTCAATTGTGTTAATTGTTTCTCTTGTTACACCCACATATATAATGGGGAATTTTAACTTGTGTACCATTCAATAGATCTGAAGAAGCTCTTAGCAGAAAAGCTTATCTGATGGAATAAAGATTTTAAGCCACTAGTGGTTGTGGTTCACTTGCTTGGACATTACTGGATTACTACTTTTGTTTGGGACTTGAATACTCTGTTACAATACAGTTTTTGGTTTTTGTACCAAAAAGATCAGCATCGCTCCTTTCTACACTTGTTGGATCCCTACCTAACTATGTTATGAAACTTGAAACAGACGCATTAGCAGAGCACGCTATTCACATTACTAGGAGGCTTTTCTTCTCCTGCTGTACTTATAGAGTGCTGACATCATCGGTGTTTAGAAAGGGGAATGTGCATCCTGTAGTGTGTTTTCCCAGTTGCCAAAAGGGACATTTCTCTCCCACAGACTTACACACACAAGCCCGAATCACACACTGAGCATTTGCAGGATTCAAACCCCTACCTAACTATGTTATGACACGTGTGACGGACGCATTAGCAGAGCGCGCTATTCACATTACTGGAAAGTTTCTTTTCTCCTGCTGTATTTATAGGGTGCTGACATCATCGGTGTTTAGAAAGGGGAATGTGCATCCTGTGGGGAGGCAGACACCAAGCACACTCTGGCTAAGCTGTCATTCCCTAGGACAAACATCCTAGTGTTGACCTCTATACCCATATGTTTAATTGTCAAATGCACATTATTTGTTGCTGATAGACTGTTTACACATCTTTATTGCCATAGCATTCCCTGTTTGTATGAACAACTTGTGCATCTGTGGAAGATGTTTGCATATGGGAGGGATCCACTATATCACGTATGTCTCTGTAGTCATTTAACTGTGTGCACTGGGCAGACTGCTGTAATGTGGTTGGTTCCTGGAATAACACATAAAAATACCAGATATGTGTGTCCAACTGTTAAACTGAGATTTGGCCTAAGTGTGTGAGCATGCCCAGTTCAGCCTTCCCATGGCATGTTGTCTGACATATGTCTCATTTATCAAAGTGTATGAGCATGCCCAGTGTGAGCATTCCATATGTTGGACTCTGCAGCCCACCACATTTGTGGATGAGTGTGAACTTCAACAAATATCACCCGTTTATAGTTGTGTGTTGTGTGTCATGTTGTGTAGTTACTGTACAACTGCTTTGTGTGTGAACACAACAGGATTATACTGTGCCTGCAGTGTTTGCATGGGATACTTTGCATACAGTTGTCAACATCCTTTCACACTGACCTAACACTGTAGTACTGTATAGTGTACTGGTAGTACTTTGACTGTGGTGGACAGTATCCTGGGCTTTAGTGCTATCACTGCTTTACATTTCGATAGTGGGCACAACAGCCTGGTTAGGGGCCAGTTGTGTACATCTGACCATGTTGCATTCTGTTCAGATATGAACTACTTAAACCAGGCTTGTCCAACATTGGTAGTGTATTCCACAACATAGGTGTACATTTGCAAACACTAGCGATGTGCCCTAGTCCATGTCTAATGCTAGTTGGAGAGTGTGTTTGTCCTTCAACACACATTTTAAGTGGAGTTTGCCATGACATATGTCATGGTTAGTATAATGTGCCTCTGTCTACCTGTGACATGACAGTGATACCCAGGATAAAGCTACCATCTCCCATCCACTTATCAAGATTCCTATTGAGGAAGATTGATAAGTGACTCTATGGGTAGCCTGTACTGGGGGTTCACTCATGGGTGGGGGTGGCTTCTGTGTTATGGATCATGCAGTACAGCTTGTCCTATGTAAGTCAGTGCTGGGGTTCAGGTCTCTCATGTGCATAGCTCACTGCCATTCAGATTGTACAAGGTGCAGCATGTTTATTGATACCAGCAACACAGGCAACACATGGCATCTGTGCAAACTCTTTGATACTCCTGGTGAGGTACTGTTGGGGACTTTACGGTTGATGGAGGTGTCTGCTGAGGTACATCCCACAGGGGCTATTGTAGTCAATTGTACCGCTGATGAAGGATGACTGCAGAGCCACGATGACCTCCCCTTATCTAGATGTGACAACCTTCATGATTAGGTGGGTATATGGTATGTTTCTGTAAACACTACAGCACATGTTTGTCCAATGCAGGATATCTATCACCTTGTGTCCCCAGGTCTCTCATTACATGTTAACTACATAATGGGTTAACACCTATGTGGTAATTGGTGGGCACTTACTGTATATCCACGGGGGTTGACTATACACGTTTCTACAATTAGCTTGCTGACATGGCTATGGCACCAGTTGTCTGTTTCTGTGTGGCCCTTTTGTGGGATGCTTGTGTCAGCTGGTGGATCATATGTGCTGAGCAGTTTGTAGTCCTCTGCAAACATGTTCGGACACAGTCCTTCCATGTTTGCCTGTACCTATGGGACATATATACCAGATGAGGGAGATCCCAGGACCAAGCCTTGTGGGATGCCAGTTATATCTGGTTTGTAGTCTGACATGGCTGCAGCATGTCTGACCATGTCTGTTCTGTCCTTGGTCTGGTTTGCAACCCTCTACTGACATAGGGGTTTATATTTAAGCTGGTGAGCATATCTATAATGAACACGTAGGGTATTGTATAGAAGCCTTTGCAAGGTCCAGCTACGCTGTGTGGACCACATTGCCCTCATCAATGACCTTAATGACTGTTTCAATTGAGTCAAACATGTTTAGGGGCAGGATCTGCACTTAAGAAAGCCACACTGGGTAGGGTCCGGTGTCAGTAGGTCCCCAATATCTTTATGTCTGTGGTACATGCTGATCCTTTCCTTAGCTGTGCACCCCGAGCTTCTCAGGATTCTGGGGTAGTAGTTTTCAGTATCCATTCAGGCAACACCTTTGTTGAGAAGGACCACTGTTGTTGTACACTGCTCTTTGGGTACATATTCTGTGGTAAGGCTGACATTGAGCAGTAGTGTGGTTTGGTATTCCATTCATCTTGGAGTCCATGTTGCACTAAGCCCAGGACACCATCTCATACCATTGCTGCTGTGTGTTTTGCTTTGTAGATGTTGGCTGTTACCTCAGCATCTGCAATGTCAGGGGCCAGCAGTCTGCTGGGGTAGCTATTCTGCATCTGGGGTTGCACTGCACCTGTCAGGATGTATGTTGGCAATATGTGTGTGTGTTTGTGATATTTGTGTGATTCAGAGCATATCTGTGAATTCCCAACATGGTTCCTACCATCAGTTGTGAAAGCCTTGGGATTATCCTTAGTGTCCTGTACAATTTGTATCTTCATAGGTTCATAGGTTCATACTAGGCTATCCACCCTAGGGCATTTGTTAGCCTAGCCAGAGTGTGTGTGGCTTTTGCTACCCCTTGCTATGTGAATATTATGGCCATTTATGATTTGCTTTGCTGTGCCTCTGTCTGGACATGACACAGTGAAGACCCCCAGTGTAACTCTACAATCATCCATCCACTTGGCAAGATTCCTGTTGAAGAGTGTCAGTGAGGGGCTCTGCCTAACATGGAGTGGGATTCTGGTCCAGGGTGTGGGGAGCCTCTGGATTATGTATCTGTCCCACCAGCACATCCTATTTCATGATTTGTTGAGGTTGACATCTCTCACTCTCACAGCTCCGATGGATTTGAGTTTTCTGGGGTGGAGCATGTCCATTACTCCTGTGTTGGGCATGGCCTTCTACAACAGGCATGCAATGCCTCTGTGTAGGCAGTATGTGACTGCATTCAGCTGGGGTGTCTACAGCCAGGCAGCATATGACATATATTTGAGACCCTTTATCCTCTTGGTGAGGTACTTTTGAGGTCTTTCTAACTGCTGCAGGTGTCAGGTCAGGTACATCCCATATGAGGCATTGTACTAGATTATGGGTGTGGTTAGAGAACAGTATAGGGGCACAATGACCTCTGTTGACGTAGATGTGAATCCTTTCCTGATACGGTGTCAAATGTAGACAGTCTTCCTAGCCACATTGGCAATGTGGGTGTCACATAACAGGTTACTGTCCACTTGTGTCCCTAGGTCCCTGGTTACTCCTTCCATACATAATGGTTTACCACCTATGTGGTAATTTGTGGTACCTTGTTTGGTATTTGGTGGGGCATTCATACTGTCCAGTGTCTTCAGGACGGCTGGGTGGGGTTCCTGTGTGTGAGAGTGTGGTCTGTAGCATGCTACAGACTGTACAGCAGTCTTGCCTACAGTTAGTTGCACATGGGTGGACTCCAATGCCTTGTGCATTGTCAGTTACCTGGGCGTATGGGTGTCTGTGCTGAATATGGATACTCACCCTCCTTTTATGTTTTGTTCCAGGTTTTGGGGCCATGACACATGATACGTGGTATAACCTGGTAGTGCTGGTGTGCTGTCAGGGGGCTTGCAGCAGGTTTCTGTCACTGCACAGACATCGATGTTCTCCATACTGGGGATGGCCTTGGGAGCATGCATATTGGGGTTTACACATCTGGCATTGGTCAGCATTACCCTTATGTTTCTTTCTACTTATGTTTTCTAGGTTGGTGGGTCAGTCTTTTCAGCCTTGCCTACAAAAGGCTCTATGGAGGTGGCAAAGGCCTTATCCAATATTCAGATGCTCAGGGGTAACAGGTGCAAGCCATCCCAAGAACAGCTGCGTGGCTTGTCAAGCATGACATCCCAAGCAGACAGACATTGGATCCCCTTGGAATGACACCAGTAAGTGTGCCACTTGCTATGACTGATCATTCCGTGTTTGTACTGTGGCATTATTCTTGGTAAGGGTAGGATGCTGCAAACGGTGAGTGTCATACCGGCCTGGACTACATAATCAGAGAGCTCATCTATGTCTCTTTTCATGTAGTCTAGGGAGGTACATCTCAGGTCATTCACACCAGCATGGACTATGACTGCATCATATTTCTACTTGCTTTGGAGTGACCTACATACTTCTGTTATGTGGAGTATTGTGGCAGCCTACAGCCTGCTTACTGTACCCTTTCCCTTGTTCAGTCTGGTGTGCGGGACAGCAGTGTGTCTGACTATGGAGTCACCTATTACAACTGTATCAGGCATGTTGTTTCTCCTTCTGGCCTGTGACTGTTTGGCACACCAGCTTTGTGTACTATGTGTTGCATGTGCTATGTTTGGAGGTTGTTTGATTGGGTGTCTGCTTTAGAGGCCTCTGTTGGTGTGCTGTGTTTGTAATTTGTGCCTCCAGGAATGTTTTTCTGTGTTTATGTGTTTGGTTTGCAGTTGTGATAGGTCTATGTGGGACTGTGTTTGTGGTGTGTGTGGTTACCTTCTCCTCCTGACTAGTTTTGGGAGTACTGAGTTGAGGGAGCTCAGCCTCCAGTTTGGATAGATGGTTGAATCTGTCACATATATTTGTATTTCTTGGGTGGAGTTGGGGGTTGTCTGTGTACTTGGGGCAGGTGTAACATTGCCTCAGGATTCACAGATTCAACTTGGTGTGGCTGGCCTTAGTGGATTGTATGTGTGGACAGATTTTATTGCCATACTACTGATCAGTGATTACTTCATTGTTTATGTTTGCTCTATCATGTAGTAGCTTCCTCATTATCTTGCATGGTTTAGTTATGGCTGGTGTCCACCATGCCAGATTCCTGCGTGTATGGCATTGTGTCTTGTTTTAATTTAGGATTGCATAATCCAAGCATTCCTGGAGGAGTACAAATATTGCTTAACACATGTTTTCCACTGTGGTTTTCTGGCCAGGGACTGTGGTCAGGATGTGTATATCCAGTGTGATTACTCTATGGTCTGGTTTTACCAGTGAGCAATACACTTCTCACCTTGCCATCCAGTACCCATGTTGCTGATTATCACATCCAGTATGCTTACCCCTCTTGTGGGAGTGGTACATTGTTCCTGGGCCTTTTGGTTTATGGATTCTATGAACTTTTTTCCTACACTGTTGGAGCTAGTATAATGCTCCCAGTCTATGTCTGGATATTTTCAGTCACCCAATATAATGTGGTTTGAAGGACTTGATATATTCATGTATTCCAGCATAGGCCAGGTGCAGTTCCTGGTGTTGGGACAGTAGTCTGTAGCAGGCTATAAACTGGGTGGCAGTTTTAGCCACTGTTACTTGACCATGGCTAGTCCATGCTGCTTTTTGTTGTGGTACCAACATGGTGGTGTGGTTATCCTTGACAATTCTTGCTAGTCACCCTCCTTTTGTAGCTTGTTCCATGTTTTGAGGCTGTACAGCACAGTATGAGGTGTAACCTGGTAGTGTTAGGGTGCTGTTGTGAGCCTTGACTCAGTTTTCTGTTACAGTGCAGATATCAACATTCCCATACTGGGTGAGTTTAGACTGCATGCATCTTGCTGTTTCGACTTATCCCTTATCTTATTCTTATCCCTTCTGATACCTATGGAGATAGGTTTGTGTTTTGAGCCTTACCTATTCAGGGCACACTGTGGGTAACAACAGCCTTTGCCAGTATCCATATGGCCTGCACTGATAGGTGCATGCCAGTCCTAGCAGGTGGTGCATCATGTCATGCTCAGCATGTCATCCCAGACTGGCACACATTGGATCCCCTTTGACTAACTGCGATACTTCAGTTAATTATTGCACTTGATCATCTCATTGTCATGTTGTGGCATGATGCTTGGTGAGGGTAGGATGTTAGTCAGGGTCCTCAGGTGTGCATATAGTACATGGTGTTACATTACTTAACACATAGCATTCATGCCTCAGGTGGTGCTGCAGGGCTGCCTCTGTCAGATGCGCATATTACACTTCCCTGTACATCTTTGAGAGCAGGTTGTGTCATGTTAGGCATTCCTGTTACTATATGAGTGAGTCAGAGTGGGGTATCATTCCCAGGGTTCCTACTGAGCCAGTGTATGTGCTATGCGTTGCCTCTTTGCCAAGGCCAGGGCATACTGGGCACTCCTCCTTCTGCCTACTGGGGCAGGCTCAGGTTGTTCCTCCTCCGAGTCACGCTCTGCCTGTGATGGCCTTGGCAATGGTGGGGGGCTGTTTGGCCCGGCCCTATGCTGGTCCTGCTGCAGCTGTTTTCGCAAGATCATATTATGTAGCATAGAACATACCATGACAATTTGGGTACATGTAGTTGGTGTGTACTGCAAGGCTCCACCAGATGTGTCCAGACACTGGAACCGTGACTTGAGCAGCCCAAACACACGCTCTATTACATTACGTGTTTGTGCGTGTGCCTCATTATGGCATTCCTGTTCAGGTGTGTGTGCGTTTCTGATGGGTGTCATCAGCCACGGCTCCAGTGCATAACCTGCATCCCCCACTAGGTGTCCATGCGGGATGTCCCCATTGGCAAATGTCTGGTACAGCTGCGTCAAATGCCAGATGTGGGAATCATGGTAGCTCCCAGGACAGCCAGCACACACATTCATTATTATGCCCTGGGCATCACACATGACCTGGCAGTTGATGGAGGAAGCCCTTGGGGTTGATATATGCCCTCACCCGCTCACCGGCTGGTGCTTTGATGCGTATGTGCGTGCAGTCTATTGCACCCACTACCACAGGGTATTCCGCTATTTGCTGGAAGAGACGCATATTGCTGGCCAATACCTCACGGGCATTGGGGAAATATACATGATCACCGACATGTGCTGACATGGCATCCAGGAACTGGTGCAGTACCCTGGAGGCTGATGCCTGTGATATCCCCATCATATCACCAGTTGGTCTCTGGAAGGTACCTGTTGCTAGTATTCTTAGGCCAACACATACCTTGGTTTCCACTGGGATGGGTTCCCCTCTGTTGGTTCTGTGCATGAGGTGTGGCCTGCACAGCTCCACTATTTGCTGTAGGAGGTCTCTGTCCACTCTATAGCGCTCTACTATCTCCAGCTCATGTAACCCGTGGTAGGTGACCCTGGGCATGTACACTCTTCTCCGTCTTTTCACTGTGGGTTGTCTGGCACCATCTGCATTGTCACCACCCTCAGCAAGTCGCTTATGTCTCTTTATGACAGCTACGGCAGCCCCTAACATTTCTGCTCTGAGTTCAGCTTTTTCAGTTTTCACTTCTGATAACTTAACTCCTGTCTTGCAGTGTCTCTTGAGAGAAACATCCTGCACTGCTGTTTGCAGAGTTTTAAGTGCTGGGCTGGGCTACTATTCTGCCTGTGTAATTGCCTGCATCTAATTGTTTTCACCTGCTAGCTCCAGCAGTATTCCCTGCTAGCTTCCTACTATATCTGTTGCTTCCTTTTTCCTTTCTGTTTCCTCAGGGTGGAGCCGTGTGTAAACCAGCAGAAACACGCTCACAGTGGCTTACACGCGCACACACATGCTTACACAGTTCAGAATCTGCTTATTCAGATTAAAACGCGTGCACGCCCATGCAAACAGTGTTAAACATCTCCCAACACGCTCCCACATGCTCAGTCTGCCTTACACGCTGCACACTGCCTTACTCGCTTCATGGCGCACATACGCATACACATCCAGCAAGAAACTTTGGTGTAGGCAACAGTGTACACCTTCCATTTCTTGACTTTCTCATGCTTAGTTAGTGGCACACCTCTTTCCATGATATCTGTCTGACATCTGTCATGTAACTCTGACCTCCAGTGAACTGCATTTCTTTCTACCATTCCCCCCTGTGATGTCACCTATCTCCTACTCTGTTCCTCCCCTTCTGTAACTCTTACACTACTCAGACTGTGCTCATTTGCTATGTGACAGTGGAATTCAGTATCCTTACACTCATTTGCATCAGATTGCCTACTAATGCTTAGTTACATGTCTTAGACTCAGCTTCCCCCCTTAGCAACCACTACACGGTGGCCATGTTGGTTTTGGTCTGCTGGTCCCTGCATTGACATTCCATGTATTGCATAAAACCTACATTTGTAGGTTTAAAACCTTCGTTTCTATGTTTTATACAGCGCAGCCCGTTTGCGCGGGGCTGCCCTGGGTTTAAACATCGGCAATCGCCAAAAAAAAAATGATATTTTTAATATATTTGCATCAGGTTACTTTACCAATGGCCACATATTTGGCCATTGGCATGCTGCCTTACACATATGCACCCTTTATTTGGAGCTGACATGGCTCCATTGCAGTTTTTGCAGAAACGTACTCAGTTGTCAACTGAGTACATTTCTGCAGCTAAAACAGCTCTTACACGGGCTGTTCTGGGCTTCCTGGATCGCTAATCATCCTCATTTGCATGCTATTTGGCTGCAAGTGAGGTGATTAGCTTATCCACTACTCCGTGTAAGAGCGTTTAGCTTGTCTCTTACACGGACTTTGGGCTGTTCCTGGATTGCGAAGGCTGCATGGAGTCTTACACTACTCTTAGACTCCGTGCAAGCCTTCGTGAATCCGGCCCTATGTATTTTGCTAATATTTCTATAGCTAAAGCAAAAGAGTAATAGAGACAAAGGAAAACATTGTTTTGTACCTCTTGTTATATGTATATATTCTGAAGTAAAGGCCCAAATTTAACATGAGCTTTATTGTCTTTGTATAGATTTCTTGTAAGACTGATAAATTTATATATATACACATAAATATATAAAAGTATTATTAAATATATATTTTAAAATAGTGACTTTACACATAGAATTAACTATAATTTCTAGCCTAGAAGAAATATTTCCACTAGACTGTCCTGCCTTAGCAAATCCCTACCTATATCCTTGTTAAAGTAAACTAAATGAATTATAAGTATCAGAAAACTGCATGAATGAAAGAATACTCTTAAAGAACTTAAAGGGATATCAATTATTTAAACAAATTAATAATGATTTATAATTTATTTTTTAATGAACAAGGTGAGTCTAAGATAGCTGAACATATATATATGTATTCATATTTTGCACTTACATGTTTGTATAACTAAATACAGTTATTTCTATATAAGTATCTATCTAAATATTCAATAAACTCTCTCTCTCTCTCTCTCTCTCTCGATATATATATATATATATATATATATATATATATATATATATAAGCACACACACACACACACACACACACTTGTACACACACACACACACACACACACACACACACACACACACACACACACACACACATATACACACATACTTTTACATTCATGCATACATTAAAATGCACACATACATACATTATATTCATTATTAAATGAAATGAGAATATATTAATTATTTAAACTTTAAGCAAAATTAATACTCTTTTTATGAATAAATCTTAGATGATATTTATATTATTTTATTGCTTTATCACTGATTATTCAAGTAATTTCTGCTACAATCTATTGGATTTCTTAAAATTGATATATATTACATTGCTTGTGATATATTTATAGTTAAATTTATTCTACTGCCTTTGGTATATTTTAGTTTATATAACATAAATTAAATGAGAACCATACCCACTGACTGAAAAAAAACCATGTTTGTTTCATCATGTCTTGATGTTTCCTACATATTAACACCATTTTAGATTATATATACTTTTTCATATTTTTAAATGTAATTCCAGGGACTACCTACATGGGGTCAGGCATCTTGATTTTTTAGTCTACCTCTAGGTATCCCACAATGCAGTGTTTGGCTTTAAAATATTACATCATAGCCCTAAGCTCCTGTCAATGCATTGAGTTTGCATGTATTTTCACATATACCATGCTTTCTTTTAGTCAGTCAGGTTTAATTACCATTTCTTGCTTTCAATGAATACTTAAAAGACAAACAGGGATAATCACATGGAACAGTATTATTAGTGCCTGTTACTTCCTTTTCTTTCTAAAGTGGCCAATTTTCATTCTTTTGTTATGCCTAAGTTGTAGTCCTTAAACTCATCTCCTCTCCCCTTAAACACCTCCCCTCCCTATCTGTCAAAGTGGCAAATTTGAGCTGTTTGCTGCTAGATCACAGCAAGAGACAAAGTTCATGTAAACTCTCTAGGGTATGTTCTTCAGTACTTTTTATAGCTGCATATACCTGATTATAGCTGCATTCCTATAGTCTGTTGCCTTAGTCTGTGGTGGGATTGCAGTAGTGGCAGTATTGTGAATTCTGCTCCAGGATTTCTGCTTAAGTACTTTTTATAGCTGTATGTACCTTCATAAAGTTGCATTCCAGTAGTCTGGTGTCTAAGTCTGTGGTGGGATTTCAGTTGTGACAGTAATGTGAATTCTACTCCTGGACTTGAGCTTCAGTACATTTTATAGCTTTATACATCTGCTTAAAGTAGCATTACATTGCCTTTCTTTTTACATTGCTACTGTTTTTTTTTCACTTTTCTTTGAGTCTGTCAAATCCCACTGAGACATTAAACCAAACATTTCTGAAATTCTAATTATAGAAGTAACAATCCATTTTGAATTTTCCACAACCCTCCCACCTTTCTCTTGTTTTGGATTCAAAGGGCTGTGTCTCTGGCTTCCAATACTTATGGTAATCTGACTAACAAATCCCGTCCCTTCCCTCTTTGATTGGCATTACCTGTTGTGCCCACCTAGCAAAGTAGTATTGATTTTTGTAAAAACTACCTCACTTAAAATTGTCTCCTGCTCATTTTTCCAGAGCTCTCATCTGCTTGGGACCCTTGCCACACTCTGAATAAATCCTGAGATAATCATGGTCCATCATTAGCAGTATGATATTTATTTTATTGTCTTTTGCTTCATTTAACTGTTTAGAGTGCTACTGCTTTATTTTTCTGTATTTGTGTATTTTGCCAAATTAAATCATTCTAAATATCCCTAAAACTTGAAATTTCTTTGCCAAGGTAGTTTGTTTAAGTTGTTTTTTGTACCCTTAAATTCACAAGTAATTTTTCATGGTATTATTAGATCAAGATGCAATATCAAATAACAATAAATAAATAAATAAGATGTTAGCAGTGCCCTGTATAGAAACAAATCACCAGAAAGTAAATATTATCTATAAAACTTCCATTAGAACTGAAAACTATAACTTATTGTGACTAAAGCAAAGCCATTCTGCAGAGACAAGCTTAGAGCGGCTAGTTTGCATACTAAACAGCACTGCTATCAAGTCATGGCACAATCAATCTTAGTCTAGTGACAAGCCTCACAGACTACCCAAGGGACCTCTATATAACCCAATCCATGACCTACAGTAGCCCACCCAAATACAGTTCCATATAACATAGATATGCAATTTGAAGATGTCTCATTTGCTACCTTGGTAGATATGGGCATCCTGAGATGTTGTTGCAATCATATCTTGTTCACAAGCATTCATGTAATCCTTAAAGAAACAAACATAGTGTGTGAGAGTTGTACATACCCAATTTCACTGTAGGAAAAAATCTTTCATACAAACAAGGTTGTTAAGAACACAGACACTCTACATCCACTGAATATAGTGTCCACCACACATGAAGACCTACTTATGCTGAGGCACTAAAAAGCAATCTTCCCAAACCTCAAATACCTCCTAAGTCTATAAACAGCAACACCTATCCTCAACAGTCTATAAAGCATGCACCAAAGGCAACACCAGACTCCACATATATGCATACACCCAGTGGGGAGTCCTAACAGCAAAGCCGATAAGGCAAGCAAATTACCCAAAAATCTTGTCACAGGGAACTCCATTGTATGACACACAGATACCCCACTCACCAGACAGAACAAGGAGAAGATAATGGTTAGTTGTTTATCTGGAACCAGGATCAGCTAAGTTATGCTCATGCTCAAATCACTAAACCACAGATATCAGTAGTCTGTCATAGTTTATGTGAGTGTTAATGACCTGAGACACACTTCCCTGGAGTATATGAAGACAGGCATTGTTGAGCTCTCAGAATATGTGTCTCAAGCAGGTATGTGCCTTACATTGAGCAGCATTCTACCTTTACCAAGGATAATGCCATACTATGAAGAAAAGATAATTGACTTTAATAATTGGCTTAGCTTCTGATGTCTTTCCAGAGAGATTCAGTATTTTCAACTCCCATAATGATGACAGCTCACTAATTAAACTAACTAGGAAACTGAAAGGTCTAATTAAGTCCAACAAGGCCAATTATGTGGTCAAGATAGCCTCGCAGACTAAAGAAAACTACAATACCTTCTACAGCTATGTTCAAACCCTTAAAGGCAGCACAAATCAGTGTTCCAAACTGATGGTTAACTCATTACAGCTGAGCGCACCTCCAGGCATTTCTGGAGTTATTTCCTATTGCACCTCTAGGCACCAAACATTACTTGTTCATATTTGTACTGATAATTTAAAAACCGTGCTACATGTAAAGTATTAGAATGTTTTATCTTGAAGCATATATGAAAGCAAACACAGTTGTATTGATATTTGACCTCTGTGAGGATTTGTTAGAACTATAATGTGATAACTTCATTTTTAAAGGCTCAAGCCACACTCACTAGAGTAGGAGTTAAAGGTATACACTCAAAGAGCTGTATTGGAAGGAATGAGTTAATGGTGCCATCATCACTGATTAGACTGATGTGATAAATTTGCTGCTGACAAATTCAGTTTAAACTTCTCCACCCCCTTGCACTGCATGAAATACCTACTAGCATAACCCGCAGCTATCAGCAGGGTGTAAGTCCTTCTGGCACTCACTAAGGCCAAAAACACAGCCTCAGTGGGCCACAACAATATCTAGGGATGCCTCCTAAATAGCTTTAAATATGACCTCTCAGGGCCAATTAAGTCACTTTTCAGCTACAGACTCAAAACAGACTTTGTATCATGGGAATGGAGGACTGCAATTGTTATTACACTTCTCAAGGGTAGATCATCAACTGAACTCCAACTACAGACTTATTAGTTGGACTAGAGTAATATGCAAAGCCATGGAATGAATTATCATGGAAGTGATGAACAACTACATAGGCAACATACACACATTAGATCCAACCCAGTTTAGCTTTAGTAAGAGAAGATCATTCCTTCCAAACCTGGTGGACTTTTTTTAGAAAACAGTGCATAATGCCTACCTGGACATGGCTAAGGCATTCAATAAAATACTTCACATGGGAATAGTTGACAAAAATCACTGAACTGTTCATAAACCCCACACAACTCACTGGATTGCCAGCTGGCTCACAGACAGGACACAGGATTGGTGATACCAATGGTCACCATTGTGGTACCGCACAGCACCTTGATGGGACAGATCCTATTTAGCATCTACTTTTCTGAGGTAAAAGCTAATATCAAAGGCCTTTAGTGGGCCAGGTTTTTAAATAACTACAAACTGCGAGCTATCATTGATTCTCCCATGACACAAACATCTTACAAGATGATTTAACATAGACAAATAAATGCTACCGAAGTTACTTATTAAAACTCAATACCAAGAGATAAATTATTGTGCCTTTTGTGAAAAAAACTGCCCAGGCTAATTATTCCATTGATATGGCACCCCTAAGAGTGGACTCAGTAGTCAGAGATCTGGGAATATGTGTAGACAGTGATCTGGCCTTTGACCAACATTTGATCAAGGTAGTAAGAAAATAATTCCATGTCACCCAACTTATAAGTAAGGGCATGGCATCCAGGTCCAAGTAAGACATAGTGCCACTTCATTCATCCCTTATCAGACCCATCATTAAATATAATGACCCTTTTGGCATGTAGCTGACCAGGCATATGCAACAATTGAAATGCCTACAAAGATTTTTATTAGGTATTTATAGTAGGTTATGGGATATAGGGATTAGAAATGTGTGTATCAGAATTTGAAATTAGAAGGAGTTAAGAGATATCTTTTTTTATATATTTTTTATTTGGTTTTAAAACAATAAATAAATCAGTTATAAAACAAATAAGTATTAACACAGGTCCACAGCTTATCAATACATAAACTTTATACATATCAACAATAATTAATAATTTTCAAGCAAGTCGTTAAGTTTAAGCCAATATTTATTTGAATGTGTAATATTAGAAGTTCTCATCTTTATAGTATACAATTCACTACTGCAAACAATTTTGCTATACTAATAAATTCATCACTAGTTAGCAATCACTTTTTCTGGCTATAGGAAGAATATACCAAAGAAGAGACACTTGGTTTTTGGAATTATCTCAGGAATTGGAACATTAAATAAAACTAAAGATTTAAAAGTGGTGCATCTATCAGACCATAGAGCTTGAATAAAGTTATTAATTTCTTTCCAAAAGGGGAGTTGACTTCACATTCATATACCATATGTGTCCGATCAGTTGTTATTTCAGAATCACATCCCCAGCATTTAATTCTATTTGATTTATACATAGTTGATAGGTGTGAAAAAATGTCTGTGTAAAAATTTCCAAGTGAAAATTTTCCACTATAATAAAAATGCAGATTTGTAATATTATTTTATTGTATTCTTCAGAGAAGTCTTCATTACTAATTTTTGAGGATAGTGCCAATAGGAAAAGTTTAAATATATGAAATCTAACTTGAGAATTTTATAAATTTGTGACAGATATGATTTATTTATAATTGCATTATCACTGATATTAATTAAGAATTCCAATAATTTGGGGAACAATTTATGACCTAGGTTGCATCTTATTAATCTCTGTGTTTACAAAGTCTCTAAAAATTTGTAAAATAACAAATTCTCTGAATCTTGATTGCATTTGGACCTTAAATTTTCAACATTATCAATATCAGTACCATTTAAAAATTGATGCCAATAATTTAAGTTACTTTATTGTTTCAATATTAGCATTTTGCTGAAGTTATGAGTTTTAAGTAGTCATTTGTATATGCAATTGGAAACATAGAAAATACTAAGTCTTAAGTACAATGGCTAGAATATGTGAACTTTTGGGAAGAGAAAATTATGTTATTTAAATAGGAGATTTGAGAAGAGGGTATAATTCCATTTACAAAAAAAAAATCTTTATGACCAGATTAAACTATTAGGGACTATTCATTTATGACTGGTTGTGATATATTTATTATTTTACTAATAATATTTCTTGATGTATTTGTTTCATAATAGAATTTATCCACAACACTATAACTTTTACAATTGTTGAAGTAACATACAAATGAATATCAGGGAGTCCTATTCTATCATTATCCCAACTTTTTCTGTGCCAATCAAAGGAAATTATTAGCTTATTAGGATGCCAAAACAATTAAGTAGAATATTATTTATCTTCTTCATCAATTTTTTGATGAAGATAGTATTAAAGATTATAAAATAATATTTTATGGAGAATTGCCATCTTAATTAGCATTAATCGTTCTTCCGTGGTAAAGAAGAATTTGTTCCAATTTTTGACTAAACTTACAATTTTATCAATAGCCTGTTAAAAGTTGGATTTTTATTATTTCTTTATTATTAGACATAATGGTTATACCAAAGTATTTAATTTGATTGCTATTCCAATTGAAGTTAGAATACTTTTTGTATGAAATTTTTTATTAATCAATAATTTACTTGTTTTATGATTAAATCTTAAGTTTAAGATTTCTTCAAACTGACTCATAGAATTAATTATAAGTTCAAATGAATTCTCTATATTTCCTATTGCTAGTAAAATGTCATCAGCAAAGAGATGAATCTTTAGTTCAAATTATTTTTTTTCTATTTTGATACCATTAATCCTCTTATTAGATCTAATATTATTAGAAAAGGGTTTTATAGCTAATGCAAAAACTAAAGGTTATAATGGACAGTCTTGTTTTGTGCTTTTTGTAATTTAAAGTAATTAGAAAGAAAAGAACCTATTCAAACATAAGCACAAGAGTTATTGCATAACTTTGAAATTAATGCAGTTAGCTCAGGTGAGAAATTATACACTTTATATGTTTTAAACAAGTACGACCAATTAATTGAGTCAAAACCCTTATCTAACTCGAGACTAATGATGGAAAGTTTTTTTTATTTTTGTTTACCTAGTCTATTAATGTATGTATTCTTATTATATTATCCTGTACTTGTCTAGTTAAAATAAACCCAGTTTGATCATTGTTAATTAGTTTAGGTATAAGTAGATTAATTCTGTTAGCTAAAATGGACATGAACATCTTGTAGTCCACATTTAAAAGTTAAATGGCTCTCTATAATGAATAGTTTGTAGGATCCTTATCTTGTTTTAAATAGGTGATATAAGGGAATATTTCCATGATAGGGAAACTTCACCAGTTGTTTTATTTCTCTGTAGACCTTATTTAATATTTTAACGCATCATCCAGTGGTATTTCATGTAGATCTGATACAACACCATCTAAACCTGCTACTTTATTATTTTATTAACTTTTTCACCTTTGTTTCTATCAATGTTTTTATTTGTTCACTTGTTATTTTATTATTTATATTTTCCCTTCGGTACGTTTTAACTATATTGTCATTATCTAACTTATTTTTATTATTATTATCTATATTTTCATAAAATATTTTAAAGCTCTCAAGAATGCCTTTAATATCTGTTCTTTTTCATTATTTATATGTGTTAGAATTTATTTGATATGATTTAGTTTATTCATTGCCTTTGATCAAAGAGCAAACTTAAGCAAACTTAAAGGGTTTACTGAATATGCTTCAAATTTAAGTTTTCTAGGTTTATTGAAACTTTATGATTTAGAATTTCAACATATTTTGTATTTAAGTTTGTAAGCTCAGACTGACTGATAATTATGATAACTTAAAAGTTTAACACGTTAAGTTTAATTTAATATGTATTTAATTATTAATATATTTAAAATAAGTGTTTTTGTGTTTAATAGTATTTGTTTTAGGAAAATGTGGGGTTGCCCATTTAAATTTTAACTAGATTGTTCATATACATAGTTAGTGGGTGGTGACTTTGTGCTTCATTGATGTATTTCTTCTTTGTTGATTGGTTAATTATTTGCATTTTTATGTATTTAAATGTGTCTGAAACAATTTGTATTGTCTGATGAAGTTTGTGGATTAACATAAAACTAAAAAGCGCTTTAACCTTATTTGCCTCATTCATGTGCCTTCTTTCACTCTACCCAGTTATTTTGTGTTTAAAGTTTGTCTATACTTTGTGTTTTAAAAGTTTGTCATGGCTTCTGGAGTGGAGCGTGAAGATATTGGTACACCATTTGAGCATACTCCTGCTATTTTAAAGGATTGTATCGATTCTAAACAGTTACCACCTTCTAATGTCTCAAATGGAGACAAAACCAACTACTTAGACTGTCATTTTCGTCTTGACTGTTTGCTCACACGCCTAGATGAACTTCGAGCACCGACGCTGAAAAGGTCCCACTCCGGCTCTCTCTAGTGTAGGGAGAGGAATGATTTGGATGCAGTTAACCATGACGTGAGCCGTGGTTCTAGTAACAACAACGATACTATTGTAAGCCTTCCTTGCGGTCAGAGAAGCAGTTCGGGGACTAATCGTGTTATTTCATCTTCAGTTTCAACACCCGGTCTAGCATTTTCAGGTCTTGATAATACTGACAATTGCAACAGTGGTGTTAACAACGGAAAGTTTACTGGACCTGATAACCAGTATACAGGGGTCAGTTCGAATGTAAGATTCTCTAATAGTGACAGTGTTCAACCGAGCACTTCACCAACAGGTAATAACTTTAATTTAAATTCCTGGCTCGCTGATACTTCATTTTTTGGCGCCAATAATAACAATGCGATATGAATGTTTGTTCTGGTAATGGAAACATCCAGTATTTCAACTAATTTAAAAGAATTGGACAAACTTCTAGTTAAATTAAGGAAAACCCAACTCGAGGTTTCCTATTTTAACTAATGTTTGAAAAACAAGATTGCGCCTAAAGGGCTAAGGCGTTGGCAATATCCAACTGGATTATAAGCTAATTCACAATTCCACCTTGAAATAATAGCTTTGTTTTGATCGTCCAAGGTCTTGAACTTATTGAACTTGTATGTGCAAACATTATGGTGCTGCTGTGGAGGAATTGACTGAATTAGTGTGTGACCTTGACAAGAGAATTAGGTTTGACAACGAGTTTTCTCGATATAAATATGAGTACAACCGTATATTTACAAGTATTGATTCGTACCTTAATAAACTTAAGGCAAACAAGGCCAAGAAGTTGGATAGAGACTTAAAAGCCTATAATGAGGGTTTGGCTTACCCTAAGCCCTCTATTTCTCAGACTTGGCAAAAGGGTAAAAATCCAAGTCTTTTCAGAAATGAAAATAATAATAGTTTTGTTCTAGGTGTCAATCAAAGTGAAAGAGAACAATTGCCTTCTAATGGGCCAACACATGATGGTACAATAGAACCTAGTTTCAGTAACAATGTTTCAGGTCAGCTTGTTAACCAAACTGGCCATTATAATTTAAGATCTAACAACCCTAATTTTTTAGGGGCAAGGCAGAAGCAACAACAACCAGTGCACTTGAATCAAAAGAGAAAAACAGAAGAGCAACTGAACATTGATGCTGTTACAAATTTATCTGTTTTTTCTAACACTATTGATGTTTGTGATATTGTAGAACCTAGTAATACCATTTGTTTAAATGGATTGAATGAGTTTATCTTACCATTAGAAGACAGTATTGCGCCTATTGACCCTATTGTTAATTTTGAAGTTAACACAGTACCTATTGAGGGTGCCACGGAATACAATGGTCCAGTGTTACTTTTTAATGATAGTGGTGATTACACAGTTTAAAATTTTTCTCAAGTAGATGTTCCAACTGATGTAGTAGCTTTGCTTTCTAAAGGTTACACCTATGTTCCACCTCAAAGATTAGATGTAGTGAAGACTATCACTGATTAAAACTGTATACTCAGGAAATTGAATTTAAAGTTGATGTTTGGTAATTCTACTAAGTGTGAAACTAATCAGTTTAGCATACCTAGTACATTTAATCCACCACTTTAACCCTTTGATTAAGGTGTTTGAACAGTTTGTGAACTTGATATCACGGAATCTGGCGCAGTCTTCTTATCTTGAATACACTAATCTATATAAGCATAGGGATATACAGAAAGAAAGGGATAGCTTGAAATTCATTAAATTGAACAATATAAGAATATATAAACCTGATAAAGGTGGGGGGTTGTTATTTTTGATTATGCTGACTATGTCAGTAGGATGGTGAGCTTATTGAACTCCCATTCTTATGCTGAGAGCTCCCTTTCTGAAATTAATAAAGCTTATAAGTCTATCAAGAATGTGATTGAAGATTTATATATTGAGGAAAGGATTACTCAAGATATGTATAATTACATGACTACAAGTTTTCCTAGATTTCCTTGTTTATTCGGGATCCCCAAAATACATAAAAATATAGAGAATCCACCTATGCGTCCATTGGTGGATAGTAGGGGTTCCCCCACTTATTCGTGTGCAAAAGTTGTTGATTCAATTCTGCAAAAATATTTGGTTAACATCAAACAAATTTGCAAAGATTCATGGATGTTTCTAAAGAACATAAATGAACTTAAATATAAATCTTCTTACAACTTTTTGACTATCGATGTAAAAGATTTATATATATGTATTCCCCATACCATTGCCATAGAATGGGTAGGTGAAATGTTAAAACATCTAGGCAGCCCCTTGGATGAAATCTCACTAGTTGTAGAATTGTTGGATTTAATTTTAGATAATAATTTCTTTGTTTTTGAAGGTGATTTCTTCCTACAAAAGTGGGGGTAGCTATGGGTTCACCCTGTGGCTTCAGTGTAGCCAACATGGTAATGGCTTTTTGGGAATCTATGTATGTATTTAATAACAACGTTTTCTTTCAAGGATAACATTGTTTTTTATACTCGGTTCTTGGACGACATCTTTATTTTAGTAGATGGTGATATAGAATATAGTGAATCTTTGGTAGAATACCTGAATTCAACTACTTCGTTCTTAAAATTCACACACAATTTTGACGTTACTTCTATTGATTATTTAGACATCACACTTACTAAGGACACTGTCTTTGAGAGATTTATTTCTTCAATTCACAGAAAAAACACATATTGCAATTCAATGTTACATTATTCAAGTTGTCATCCGTACCATCAGAAACGTGCTATTATAAAAGGTCAACTGGTACGTGCAGCACGTATTATTACATTGGATGGTGTGTTTGATAATGAATGTGAATTTATCAAAGAAATGTTCCTAACACGTGGTTATCCATTATCTATGATTAATGATATAATTAATGAAGTTACATCTAAGCGACAGTCTTTTTTCTATACACCATTGTTGAATAGCATTACAAATGATTCATCTATCTTAAATGGTTCCTTCCAATACGTCTCTTGATGTATCTGTTGAGCAACACCCTAGTCCTGTTAAGTTCAATATGTCTTTTATAACTACTTATAATATAAATAGTAATTCCTGTTTTAAGATTTTGAGAAAAAATTGGGATATACTTAAAGGAGACAATAATGTCTACACAAGTGTAGGTGACCGTCCATTAGTAATTTATAGAAAAGGAAAAAATCTTAAACTTATTGTGAGAATATCAGAGTAAAACCTGTTAGAACTCCAGGCATGTATAAATGCCAAGCTTGTAATTATTGTGCTTATATATTGGAATCCAACAGAGTTTTGTTAACAATTTTTATTACAATTTAAAACTGAGAAATAATTGTAATTCTAAGATGGTGGTCTATCTTGCCAAGTGTCAGTTTGTCCAGCTTTCTATGTTGGCAAAACTGAAAGAAGGCTTTGTGAACGTGTTTATGAACACCTGTATGCAATAAAGAAACACAAGCTTGAGAACGCTTTTAGCAAAACATATAGACCAATTTTCTGACCATTCTTTAAATTTATTATTTTAGATCAGGTGAGCAAAAATCCAAGAGGTGGTCCGACGCCTTAAATTGGATGAATTAGAACTTATTTGGCAAATCAGGCTGAATATGCACAATCAGCCTGGTTTAAATGAAGGCTGTGTTTTAAGTAGTATTTTAAAACTTAAAAAGTTTAACACGCTAAGTTTAATTTAATATGTATTTAATTATTAATATATTTAAAATAAGTGTTTTTGTGTTTAATAGGATTTGTTTTAAAAGGGGGAACCAAACATTTCTGAAATTCTAATTATAGAAGTAACAATCCATTTTGAATTTTCCACAACCTCCCACCTTTCTCTTTGTTTTGGATTCAAAGGGCTGTGTCTCTGGCTTCCAATACTTATGGTAATCTGACTAACAAATCCCGTCCCTTCCCTCTTTGATTGGCATTACCTGTTGTGCCCACCTAGCAAAGTAGTATTGATTTTTGTAAAACTACCTCACTTAAAATTGTCTCCTGCTCATTTTTCCAGAGCTCTCATCTGCTTGGGACCCTTGCCACACTCTGAATAAATCCTGAGATAATCATGGTCCATCATTAGCAGTATGATATTTATTTTATTGTCTTTGCTTCATTTAACTGTTTAGAGTGCTACTGCTTTATTTTTCTGTATTTGTGTATTTTGCCAAATTAAATCATTCTAAATATCCCTAAAACTTGAAATTTCTTTGCCAAGGTAGTTTGTTTAAGTTGTTTTTGTACCCTTAAATTCACAAGTAATTTTCATGGTATTATTAGATCAAGATGCAATATCAAATAACAATAAATAAATAAATAAGATGTTAGCAGTGCCCTGTATAGAAACAAATCACCAGAAAGTAAATATTATCTATAAAACTTCCATTAGAACTGAAAACTATAACTTATTGTGACTAAAGCAAAGCCATTCTGCAGAGACAAGCTTAGAGCGGCTAGTTTGCATACTAAACAGCACTGCTATCAAGTCATGGCACAATCAATCTTAGTCTAGTGACAAGCCTCACAGACTACCCAAGGGGACCTCTATATAACCCAATCCATGACCTACAGTAGCCCACCCAAATACAGTTCCATATAACATAGATATGCAATTTGAAGATGTCTCATTTGCTACCTTGGTAGATATGGGCATCCTGAGATGTTGTTGCAATCATATCTTGTTCACAAGCATTCATGTAATCCTTAAAGAAACAAACATAGTGTGTGAGAGTTGTACATACCCAATTTCACTGTAGGAAAAAATCTTTCATACAAACAAGGTTGTTAAGAACACAGACACTCTACATCCACTGAATATAGTGTCCACCACACATGAAGACCTACTTATGCTGAGGCACTAAAAAGCAATCTTCCCAAACCTCAAATACCTCCTAAGTCTATAAACAGCAACACCTATCCTCAACAGTCTATAAAGCATGCACCAAAGGCAACACCAGACTCCACATATATGCATACACCCAGTGGGGAGTCCTAACAGCAAAGCCGATAAGGCAAGCAAATTACCCAAAAATCTTGTCACAGGGAACTCCATTGTATGACACACAGATACCCCACTCACCAGACAGAACAAGGAGAAGATAATGGTTAGTTGTTTATCTGGAACCAGGATCAGCTAAGTTATGCTCATGCTCAAATCACTAAACCACAGATATCAGTAGTCTGTCATAGTTTATGTGAGTGTTAATGACCTGAGACACACTTCCCTGGAGTATATGAAGACAGGCATTGTTGAGCTCTCAGAATATGTGTCTCAAGCAGGTATGTGCCTTACATTGAGCAGCATTCTACCTTTACCAAGGATAATGCCATACTATGAAGAAAAGATAATTGACTTTAATAATTGGCTTAGCTTCTGATGTCTTTCCAGAGAGATTCAGTATTTTCAACTCCCATAATGATGACAGCTCACTAATTAAACTAACTAGGAAACTGAAAGGTCTAATTAAGTCCAACAAGGCCAATTATGTGGTCAAGATAGCCTCGCAGACTAAAGAAAACTACAATACCTTCTACAGCTATGTTCAAACCCTTAAAGGCAGCACAAATCAGTGTTCCAAACTGATGGTTAACTCATTACAGCTGAGCGCACCTCCAGGCATTTCTGGAGTTATTTCCTATTGCACCTCTAGGCACCAAACATTACTTGTTCATATTTGTACTGATAATTTAAAACCGTATACATGTAAAGTATTAGAATGTTTTATCTTGAAGCATATATGAAAGCAAACACAGTTGTATTGATATTTGACCTCTGTGAGGATTTGTTAGAACTATAATGTGATAACTTCATTTTTAAAGGCTCAAGCCACACTCACTAGGAGTAGGAGTTAAAGGTATACACTCAAAAGAGCTGTATTGGAAGGAATGAGTTAATGGTGCCATCATCACTGATTAGACTGATGTGATAAATTTGCTGCTGACAAATTCAGTTTAAACTTCTCCACCCCCTTGCACTGCATGAAATACCTACTAGCATAACCCCCAGCTATCAGCAGGGTGCAAGTCCTTCTGGCACTCACTAAGGCCAAAAACACAGCCTCAGTGGGCCACAACAATATCTAGGGATGCCTCCTAAATAGCTTTAAATATGACCTCTCAGGGCCAATTAAGTCACTTTTCAGCTACAGACTCAAAACAGACTTTGTATCATGGGAATGGAGGACTGCAATTGTTATTACACTTCTCAAGGGTAGATCATCAACTGAACTCCGAAACTACAGACTTATTAGTTGGACTAGAGTAATATGCAAAGCCATGGAATGAATTATCATGGAAGTGATGAACAACTACATAGGCAACATACACACATTAGATCCAACCCAGTTTAGCTTTAGTAAGAGAAGATCATTCCTTCCAAACCTGGTGGACTTTTTTTAGAAAACAGTGCATAATGCCTACCTGGACATGGCTAAGGCATTCAATAAAATACTTCACATGGGAATAGTTGACAAAAATCACTGAACTGTTCATAAACCCCTACACAACTCACTGGATTGCCAGCTGGCTCACAGACAGGACACAGGATTGGTGATACCAATGGTCACCATTGTGGTACCGCACAGCACCTTGATGGGACAGATCCTATTTAGCATCTACTTTTCTGAGGTAAAAGCTAATATCAAAGGCCTTTAGTGGGCCAGGTTTTTAAATAACTACAAACTGCGAGCTATCATTGATTCTCCCATGACACAAACATCTTACAAGATGATTTAACATAGACAAATAAATGCTACCGAAGTTACTTATTAAAACTCAATACCAAGAGATAAATTATTGTGCCTTTTGTGAAAAAAACTGCCCAGGCTAATTATTCCATTGATATGGCACCCCTAAGAGTGGACTCAGTAGTCAGAGATCTGGGAATATGTGTAGACAGTGATCTGGCCTTTGACCAACATTTGATCAAGGTAGTAAGAAAATAATTCCATGTCACCCAACTTATAAGTAAGGGCATGGCATCCAGGTCCAAGTAAGACATAGTGCCACTTCATTCATCCCTTATCAGACCCATCATTAAATATAATGACCCTTTTGGCATGTAGCTGACCAGGCATATGCAACAATTGAAATGCCTACAAAGATTTTTATTAGGTATTTATAGTAGGTTATGGGATATAGGGATTAGAAATGTGTGTATCAGAATTTGAAATTAGAAGGAGTTAAGAGATATCTTTTTATATATTTTTTATTTGGTTTTAAAACAATAAATAAATCAGTTATAAAACAAATAAGTATTAACACAGGTCCACAGCTTATCAATACATAAACTTTATACATATCAACAATAATTAATAATTTTCAAGCAAGTCGTTAAGTTTAAGCCAATATTTATTTGAATGTGTAATATTAGAAGTTCTCATCTTTATAGTATACAATTCACTACTGCAAACAATTTTTGCTATACTAATAAATTCATCACTAGTTAGCAATCACTTTTCTGGCTATAGGAAGAATATACCAAAGAAGAGACACTTGGTTTTTTGGAATTATCTCAGGAATTGGAACATTAAATAAAACTAAAGATTTAAAAGTGGTGCATCTATCAGACCATAGAGCTTGAATAAAGTTATTAATTTCTTTCCAAAAAGGGGAGTTGACTTCACATTCATATACCATATGTGTCCGATCAGTTGTTATTTCAGAATCACATCCCCAGCATTTAATTCTATTTGATTTATACATAGTTGATAGGTGTGAAAAAATGTCTGTGTAAAAATTTCCAAGTGAAAATTTTCCACTATAATAAAAATGCAGATTTGTAATATTATTTTATTGTATTCTTCAGAGAAGTCTTCATTACTAATTTTTGAGGATAGTGCCAATAGGAAAAGTTTAAATATATGAAATCTAACTTGAGAATTTTATAAATTTGTGACAGATATGATTTATTTATAATTGCATTATCACTGATATTAATTAAGAATTCCAATAATTTGGGGAACAATTTATGACCTAGGTTGCATCTTATTAATCTCTGTGTTTACAAAGTCTCTAAAAATTTGTAAAAATAACAAATTCTCTGAATCTTGATTGCATTTGGACCTTAAATTTTCAACATTATCAATATCAGTACCATTTAAAAATTGATGCCAATAATTTAAGTTACTTTATTGTTTCAATATTAGCATTTTGCTGAAGTTATGAGTTTTTAAGTAGTCATTTGTATATGCAATTGGAAACATAGAAAATACTAAGTCTTAAGTACAATGGTTAGAATATATGAACTTTTGGGAAGAGAAAATTATGTTATTTAAATAGGAGATTTGAGAAGAGGGTATAATTCCATTTACAAAAAAATCTTTTATGACCAGATTAAACTATTAGGGACTATTCATTTATGACTGGTTGTGATATATTTATTATTTACTAATAATATTTCTTGATGTATTTGTTTCATAATAGAATTTATCCACAACACTATAACTTTTACAATTGTTGAAGTAACATACAAATGAATATCAGGGAGTCCTATTCTATCATTATCCCAACTTTTTCTGTGCCAATCAAAGGAAATTATTAGCTTATTAGGATGCCAAAACAATTAAGTAGAATATTATTTATCTTCTTCATCAATTTTTTGATGAAGATAGTATTAAAGATTATAAAATAATATTTTATGGAGAATTGCCATCTTAATTAGCATTAATCGTTCTTCCGTGGTAAAGAAGAATTTGTTCCAATTTTTGACTAAACTTACAATTTTATCAATAGCCTGTTAAAAGTTGGATTTTTATTATTTCTTTATTATTAGACATAATGGTTATACCAAAGTATTTAATTTGATTGCTATTCCAATTGAAGTTAGAATACTTTTTGTATGAAATTTTTTATTAATCAATAATTTACTTGTTTTATGATTAAATCTTAAGTTTAAGATTTCTTCAAACTGACTCATAGAATTAATTATAAGTTCAAATGAATTCTCTATATTTCCTATTGCTAGTAAAATGTCATCAGCAAAGAGATGAATCTTTAGTTCAAATTATTTTTTTTCTATTTTGATACCATTAATCCTCTTATTAGATCTAATATTATTAGAAAATGGTTTTATAGCTAATGTAAAAAGTAAAGGTTATAATGGACAGTCTTGTTTTGTGCTTTTTGTAATTTAAAGTAATTAGAAAGAAAAGAACCTATTCAAACATAAGCACAAGAGTTATTGCATAACTTTGAAATTAATGCAGTTAGCTCAGGTGAGAAATTATACACTTTATATGTTTTAAACAAGTACGACCAATTAATTGAGTCAAAACCCTTATCTAACTCGAGACTAATGATGGAAAGTTTTTTTTTTTTTATTTTTGTTTACCTAGTCTATTAATGTATGTATTCTTATTATATTATCCTGTACTTGTCTAGTTAAAATAAACCCAGTTTGATCATTGTTAATTAGCTTAGGTATAAGTAGATTAATTCTGTTAGCTAAAATGGACATGAACATCTTGTAGTCCACATTTAAAAGTTAAATGGCTCTCTATAATGAATAGTTTGTAGGATCCTTATCTTGTTTTAAATAGGTGATATAAGGGAATATTTCCATGATAGGGAAACTTCACCAGTTGTTTTTATTTCTCTGTAGACCTTATTTAATATTTTAACCGCATCATCCAGTGGTATTTCATGTAGATCTGATACAACACCATCTAAACCTGGTACTTTATTATTTTATTAACTTTTTCATCTTTGTTTCTATCAATGTTTTTTATTTGTTCACTTGTTATTTTATTATTTATATTTTCCCTTCGGTACGTTTTAACTATATTGTCATTATCTAACTTATTTTTATTATTATTATCTATATTTTCATAAAATATTTTAAAGCTCTCAAGAATGCCTTTAATATCTGTTCTTTTTCATTATTTATATGTGTTAGAATTTATTTGATATGATTTAGTTTATTCATTGCCTTTGATCAAAGAGCAAACTTAAGCAAACTTAAAGGGTTTACTGAATATGCTTCAAATTTAAGTTTTCTAGGTTTATTGAAACTTTATGATTTAGAATTTCAACATATTTTGTATTTAAGTTTGTAAGCTCAGACTGACTGATAATTATGATAACTTAAAAGTTTAACACGTTAAGTTTAATTTAATATGTATTTAATTATTAATATATTTAAAATAAGTGTTTTTGTGTTTAATAGTATTTGTTTTAGGAAAATGTGGGGTTGCCCATTTAAATTTTAACTAGATTGTTCATATACATAGTTAGTGGGTGGTGACTTTGTGCTTCATTGATGTATTTCTTCTTTGTTGATTGGTTAATTATTTGCATTTTTATGTATTTAAATGTGTCTGAAACAATTTGTATTGTCTGATGAAGTTTGTGGATTAACATAAACGAAAAGCGCTTAACCTTATTTGCCTCATTCATGTGCCTTCTTTCACTCTACCCAGTTATTTTGTGTTTAAAGTTTGTCTATACTTTGTGTTTTAAAAGTTTGTCATGGCTTCTGGAGTGGAGCGTGAAGATATTGGTACACCATTTGAGCATACTCCTGCTATTTTAAAGGATTGTATCGATTCTAAACAGTTACCACCTTCTAATGTCTCAAATGGAGACAAAACCAACTACGAGACTGTCATTTTGCGTCTTGACTGTTTGCTCACACGCCTAGATGAACTCGAACGCCGACTCGACGCTGAAAAGGTCCCACTTCCGGCTCTCTCTAGTGTAGGGAGAGTGAATGATTTGGATGCAGTTAACCACGACGTGAGCCGTGGTTCTAGTAACAACAACGATACTATTGTAAGCCTTCCTTGCGGTCAGAGAAGCAGTTCGGGGACTAATCGTGTTATTTCATCTTCAGTTTCAACACCCGGTCTAGCATTTTCAGGTCTTGATAATACTGACAATTGCAACAGTGGTGTTAACAACGGAAAGTTTACTGGACCTGATAACCAGTATACAGGGGTCAGTTCGAATGTAAGATTCTCTAATAGTGACAGTGTTCAACCGAGCACTTCACCAACAGGTAATAACTTTAATTTAAATTCCTGGCTCGCTGATACTTCATTTTTTGGCGCCAATAATAACAATGCGCATATGAATGTTTGTTCTGGTACGGAAACATCCAGTATTTCAACTAATTTAAAAGAATTGGACAAACTTCTAGTTAAATTAAGGAAAACCCAACTCGAGGTTTCCTATTTTAACGAATGTTTGAAAAACAAGATTGCGCCTAAAGGGCTAAGGCGTTGGCAATATCCAACTGGATTATAAGCTAATTCACAATTCCACCTTGAAATAATAGCTTTGTTTGATCGTCAAGGTCTTGAACTTATTGAACTTATGTGCAAACATTATGGTGCTGCTGTGGAGGAATTGACTGAATTAGTGTGTGACCTTGACAAGAGAATTAGGTTTGACAACGAGTTTTCTCGATATAAATATGAGTACAACCGTATATTTACAAGTATTGATTCGTACCTTAATAAACTTAAGGCAAACAAGGCCAAGAAGTTGGATAGAGACTTAAAAGCCTATAATGAGGGTTTGGCTTACCCTAAGCCCTCTATTTCTCAGACTTGGCAAAAGGGTAAAATCCAAGTCTTTTCAGAAATGAAAATAATAATAGTTTTGTTCTAGGTGTCAATCAAAGTGAAAGAGAACAATTGCCTTCTAATGGGCCAACACATGATGGTACAATAGAACCTAGTTTCAGTAACAATGTTTCAGGTCAACTTGTTAACCAAACTGGCCATTATAATTTAAGATCTAACAACCCTAATTTTTAGGGGCAAGGCAGAAGCAACAACAACCAGGGCACTTGAATCAAAAGAGAAAACAGAAGAGCAACTGAACATTGATGCTGTTACAAATTTATCTGTTTTTTCTAACACTATTGATGTTTGTGATATTGTAGAACCTAGTAATACCATTTGTTTAAATGGATTGAATGAGTTTATCTTACCATTAGAAGACAGTATTGCGCCTATTGACCCTATTGTTAATTTTGAAGTTAACACAGTACCTATTGAGGGTGCCACGGAATACAATGGTCCAGTGTTACTTTTTAATGATAGTGGTGATTACACAGTTTAAAATTTTTCTCAAGTAGATGTTCCAACTGATGTAGTAGCTTTACTTTCTAAAGGTTACACCTATGTTCCACCTCAAAGATTAGATGTAGTGAAGACTATCATCGATTTAAAACTGTATACTAGGAAATTGAATTTAAAGTTGATGTTTGGTAATTCTACTAAGTGTGAAACTAATCAGTTTAGCATACCTAGTACATTTAATCCACCGCTTAACCCTTTGATTAAGGTGTTTGAACAGTTTTGTGAACTTGATATACGGAATCTGGCGCAGTCTTCTTATCTTGAATACACTAATCTATATAAGCATAGGGATATACAGAAAGAAAGGGATAGCTTGAAATTCATTAAATTGAACAATATAAGAATATGTAAACCTGATAAAGGTGGGGGGTTGTTATTTTTGATTATGCTGACTATGTCAGTAGGATGGTGAGCTTATTGAACTCCCATTCTTATGCTGAGAGCTCCTTTCTGAAATTAATAAAGCTTATAAGTCTATCAAGAATGTGATTGAAGATTTATATATTGAGGAAAGGATTACTCAAGATATGTATAATTACATGACTACAAGTTTTCCTAGATTTCCTTGTTTATTCGGGATCCCCAAAATACATAAAATATAGAGAATCCACCTATGCGTCCATTGGTGGATAGTAGGGGTTCCCCACTTATTCGAGGTGCAAAAGTTGTTGATTCAATTCTGCAAAAATATTTGGTTAACATCAAACAAATTTGCAAAGATTCATGGATGTTTCTAAAGAACATAAATGAACTTAAATATAAATCTTCTTACAACTTTTTGACTATCGATGTAAAAGATTTATATATATGTATTCCCCATACCATTGCCATAGAATGGGTAGGTGAAATGTTAAAACATCTAGGCAGCCCCTTGGATGAAATCTCACTAGTTGTAGAATTGTTGGATTTAATTTTAGATAATAATTTCTTTGTTTTTGAAGGTGATTTCTTCCTACAAAAAGTGGGGGTAGCCATGGGTTCACCCTGTGGCGCCAGTGTAGCCAACATGGTAATGGCTTTTTGGGAATCTATGTATGTATTTAATAACAACGTTTTCAAGGATAACATAGTTTTTTATACTCGGTTCTTGGATGACATCTTTATTTTAGTAGATGGTGATATAGAATATAGTGAATCTTTGGTAAAATACCTGAATTCAACTACTTCGTTCTTAAAATTCACACATAATTTTGACGTTACCTCTATTGATTACTTAGATATCACACTTACTAAGGACACTGTCTTTGAGAGATTTATTTCTTCAATTCACAGAAAAAACACATATTGCAATTCAATGTTACATTATTCAAGTTGTCATCCGTACCATCAGAAACGTGCTATTATAAAAGGTCAACTGACGCAGCACGACATTACATTGGATGGTGTGTTTGATAATGAATGTGAATTTATCAAAGAAATGTTCCTAACACGTGGTTATCCATTATCTATGATTAATGATATAATTAATGAAGTTACATCTAAGCGACAGTCTTTTTTCTATACACCATTGTTGAATAGCATTACAAATGATTCATCTATCTTAAATGGTTCCTTCAATACGTCTCTTGATGTATCTGTTGAGCAACACCCTAGTCCTGTTAAGTTCAATATGTCTTTTATAACTACTTATAATATAAATAGTAATTCCTGTTTTAAGATTTTGAGAAAAAATTGGGATATACTTAAAGGAGACAATAATGTCTACACAAGTGTAGGTGACCGTCCATTAGTAATTTATAGAAAAGGAAAAAATCTTAAAACTTATTGTGAGAATATCAGAGTAAAACCTGTTAGAACTCCAGGCATGTATAAATGCCAAGCTTGTAATTATTGTGCTTATATATTGGAATCCAACAGAGTTTTTGTTAACAATTTTTATTACAATTTAAAACTGAGAAATAATTGTAATTCTAAGATGGTGGTCTATCTTGCCAAGTGTCAGTTTTGTCCAGCTTTCTATGTTGGCAAAACTGAAAGAAGGCTTTGTGAACGTGTTTATGAACACCTGTATGCAATAAAGAAACACAAGCTTGAGAACGCTTTAGCAAAACATATAGACCAATTTTCTGACCATTCTTTTAAATTTATTATTTTAGATCAGGTGAGCAAAAATCCAAGAGGTGGTCCGGACGCCTTAAATTAGATGAATTAGAACTTACTTGGCAAATCAGGCTGAATGCGTACAATCAGCCTGGTTTAAATGAAGGCTGTGTTTTAAGTAGTATTTTAAAACTTAAAAGTTTAACACGTTAAGTTTAATTTAATATGTATTTAATTATTAATATATTTAAAATAAGTGTTTTTGTGTTTAATAGGATTTGTTTTAGGAAAATGTGGGGTTGCCCATTTAAATTTTAACTAGATTGTTCATATACATAGTTAGGGGGTGGTGACTTTGTGCTTCATTGATGTATTTCTTCTTTGTTGATTGGTTAATTATTTGCATTTTTATGTATTTAAATGTGTCTGAAACAATTTGTATTGTCTGATGAAGTTTGTGGATTAACATAAACGAAAAGCGCTTAACCTTATTTGCCTCATTTGTGTGCCTTCTTTCACTCTACCCAGTTATTTTGTGTTTAAAGTTTGTCTATACTTCGTGTTTTAAAATAAACCCAGTTTGATCATTGTTAATTAGTTTAGGTATAAGTAGATTAATTCTGTTAGCTAAAATGGACATGAACATCTTGTAGTCCACATTTAAAAGTTAAATGGCTCTCTATAATGAATAGTTTGTAGGATCCTTATCTTGTTTTAAATAGGTGATATAAGGGAATATTTCCATTATAGGGAAACTTCACCAGTTGTTTTTATTTCTCTGTAGACCTTATTTAATATTTTAACTGCATCATCCAGTGGTATTTCATGTAGTTCTGATACAACACCATCTAAACCTGGTACTTTATTATTTTATTAACTTTTTCATCTTTGTTAAAGTGAATGGTCTATCAATGTTTTTTATTTGTTCACTTGTTATTTTATTATTTATATTTTCCCTTCGGTACGTTTCAACTATATTGTCATTATCTAACTTATTTTTATTATTATTATCTATATTTTCATAAAATATTTTAAAGCTCTCAAGAATGCCTTTAATATCTGTTCTTTTTCATTATTTATATGTGTTAGAATTTATTTGATATGATTTAGTTTATTCATTGCCTTTGATCAAAGAGCAAACTTAAGCAAACTTAAAGGGTTTACTGAATATGCTTCAAATTTAAGTTTTCTGGGTTTATTGAAACTTTACGATTTAGAATTTCAACATATTTTGTATTTAAGTTTGTAAGCTCAGACTGACTGATAATGTCATTTGGTTTTAGATTTAACTTTGGCCCATAGTTAATTTAATTCTTTGTCCCCTTCTCTAGTTTTACTAATATACCAGCTTGTAACTCTTCCGTTTAAGTCAGCCTTTAATGAATCTGACAGGACAATGTCAGCTACTTCATTCATGTTTATTTCTAGGAATTTTTTGATCTCTTTAACATACCAATCACTGAATCCTTTTATTTTAATAATGTATGGTGGCAAAATCATGTGATGTATTAAATTGTCACCTTTTAAAATAATATTAAATATTATAGCATTATGGTCTGATAATGGACATGAAACTATTGAAACATATCTGATATGTGATAACAGACTATTTGAGAAAAAAAATATCAATATTTGTTTGTGTTCCATGTCTATATGAATAATGTGAAAATTGAAGTGAATTTGTTTTCCTTAGCTTGTATATATATATATATATATATATATATATATATATATATATATATATACCTTAAATTCATTCGATTTACAAAAATTGTTGTGTTTGGCTTAATGTGTGATTCTCAGCTTTCTGTCTACAGTGAAATCTTTGTCTGATAAAATACAATCAAAATCACCAGCCATTATGACTTCACCTTTCATGTAATAGGCTACAGTGTCTATGTATGTATTTATTTATTTATTTTGCATCTTTAGCTCCAGCCCCTGGAATCCAATAAAAGTTCATCAATGTATATAATGTTCTGTTCCACTCAATTATAATGATGACTTACATCCCATTTTTATCAACATAGGAATCTTTTATTTTAGGCATTACTGGTGAGTTCTTCCATGAAATTAGGGTGCCTCTTCTTTTAGTTTGAAAGCCAGAACTTGCTAAAACCAAATAATTATTTAATGAAAGTTCATTTATCTTTTTTAAATAAACGTGTTTCCTGTAGAAAAATTATTTGAGCTTTATGTAATTGCAAGTATTTGAACAGACTCCCCCTCTTTACTGGATTATTTAATTCATTAATATTAATAGACATGCATTTAAAATCAGACATGTATATAAGAGAGAAAACAGCACAGGTATAATGAAATCACATTTATATACGGAACTTATATACTTTATATATAACAATATGAAATCTTCAGCTATGGGCAAAACTTTTGAAACAAATAAAAAATATCTAATGATTTAACCCTAAAACAGTCTACCATGGAATAATGTATTCCTAGTTTATTGAAAAAGATGAGCATTCTACCTGTCAAACTCTCTATTACACTAACAATGCTTAGCCCATGCTTCTGATTCATATTAATGTGTCTCATATTTTTAGTAAGCATCATCTTAAAAAGCCTGTCAGTGAGTTATTATGAATAAGAAAAGTTAAACAGGTGCTCAGAATCTTTACTATAAGTTTACCAAACCAAATATCTCTACAATCATCTTTCCCTGTACTTCACATTATTTCCCTGGTCTACTATAGGGAGGAAGTCAGTTGTTATTTTTATATTTATTAATTTATAGGTCAGGTGATTTATATTTTTCTATTTTATTTGCTATGTGTAAAGTTGTTCATAGGATCATAAGTTCATAAATTAGTATCAGGCTAACTGCCCTTATGGGCTATTCCAAGCCCAGCCAATTACCCATGTGAGAATCAAACCCTGCACCATGTGCCTATAAAATGAACACCTTAACTACTACGCCAACCTCCCACCATTGTAGACATATTTATATTCTTTATATATCTATATATATATATATATATATATATATATATATATATATATATATATAAAATTTGGATCACTTTTGATTTCTGTTTGTATACTATGTGCTGTATTATTAATATATTCCTAGATTTTTTATTTTAGCTATAACCCTAGTGTAGAATATCATATAATAGAACATTTATATTTACCCTTATATATCTGATACTGTTTAATCTGGTACTACTGTTAGAATCAGCCCTATATTTTCCTTAAATGTTATGTCTAATTGTATCTGAACAAATATCTGAAAAAATATTCCCTTTTAAGATTCAAACTTTCAATAATAAATTGTTCTGAGATAAATCATTAAAAAGACACAATAACAGAGAAACACAATTGTTTTTTTATCAGAAGTTTCTTTCTATAGGTTAGTATATAAACTATCCCTTTGGTATACTGCAAGCATTTAGAACTATTTAATAACTAACAATGTTTTAGAATGCAATTCACTGTCTTTTGTTTATTATATCTCTTGCATTCATTGACATATTAGCATATGATTCAAAATATTGTGATTGTTTTTAATTTTAGACAGGAAGAATTAACCTGGACAGATCTTAGAATTTTCAAACTCCCACAGCATCACAAAAGTGCTCATGACTCTAATTAAGTTGTTTCAAGCTGTTCCTCATGATAAGGACTTGCAAATGAACAGTTCATCAGCTACAATCTACACAAAAACATTATTTTTTTATTTATTTACTTTTTTATTTTACATTTGTTGACCGGGATAGTCCAACTGGATTAATGGCCATTTTCAGTGGAGGCCCAGGGAGAAAAGCTTCAAGGTAGACAGATAAGTAATAACAAATAAGACATATTACAGACAAGATATTTACAAACAACATAAGCAGACATGAATAGACAATAGCATAAGTTTGAGTTACCCCTGGTAACAGTCAGGGGAAAAAATAAACAGTAAAGTGATTAATAGATTATATACAATCATGGTGAGAGTTAGCCAGGCTTGTTACAGTGGCAAAGCCAGTTTAGTGTCAGATGTTGCTTGAGTTTAGCTTTGAATTGGGATAGGGAGGAGAGCAAAGTAATTTCAGCTGGAAGGAGGTTCCATGCTCTGCCTGCAGAGTTTGCAAAGAGGGAGTCACCGGCTACATTGTTAATTTTAATTGTCTTAATTTGTAGTCTGTTTGAGGAGAAGAGCAGTTTTGGATTGTTGCAAGGGGTGATAATATTTTTAAGAGCTGGTGTGTTATCTGGATAATAGAGGATTTTATTAGCCATAATCATAAGGTTATATTGGATTAGACTGGGAAGTTCTAGCCACCCAAGCTGTTTTAGGTTGATGCAATGGTGTGTTCTAAAACGCAGTCCAGTGGCAAACCTGGTTATGTGATTGTAACAGATTGAGAGTCTATTAAGTACACTTTTACTTAGATTAGAGAGAAGGGGGGATGCATATAAAAGTGTTGAAAGCAGGTAAGAGTGAGCTATGGCAACCTTAGCTGGAGGGGTTAGAAAGGTTTTTATTCTATACAGTGACCCAAGTTTTTTATTGATGGTTTTGATTGTTTGGTTTACATGAAGGTCAACTTTTAGGTTATTATCAATATATACACCTAATAGTTTTGTAGAGGAGTCAGAGGTGATTATTGTGCCATCTTTTGCATTTATGGTGAAGGTAAACGGTGTAGACCTTTGTGTTGGAGAGAATAACAGTATTTTAGTTTTTTGGGGGGGATTTAGCAACAATCGATGTTCGGAGATCCAGTTTTTATGGTATTGAAGGTGGATTGGGTAACAGACCTTAAGTCTGAGGGAGATGTGGCTGAGCAAATCAGGGTGGAATCATCAGCATATTGGATGCAGCTGACATTCGGGATGACTGTATATAAGTTGCTTATAAAGATGGAAAACAGTAGGGTTTCTAATATGGAGCCTTGTGACACTCCAAGGGTGTTAGGTAATAGGTTGGAGAGCTTGTTCTGCCAGAGAACAGCCTGCTGCCTCCCACTGAGGTAGGATTTAAACCATTGAATGGCACTGGCAGTTAGACAAAAAAGTTGCAGGGTGTGAATCAAAAGTTGGTGATCCACCATGTCAAAAACCTTTGAAAGATCCAAGAAGGGGGCTGAGGATATTTGATTATTGTTACGATTATTATTTATGGTATTGGTAAATGCTAGTAGGGCTGAAGTTGTGCTGTGGTGTGAATGGAAGCTGTGTTGAGTATCGGCCATGAGGTGATTCTGAATTAAGTGGTCCATGAGTTGTTTCTTTATACATTTTTCCATAATCTTAGCTAGCGGAGAAAGTATAGCTATTGTTCTATAGTTGGAGAATTCAGTGGGGGAACCTCCTTTATGTAGTGGGATTACATAGGATGTTTTCCAAATGGTGGAAATTTTAGCCTCTGCTATGGTGCAGTTAATTAGTATTGATACTGGATAGGCAATGGCATCAGCTGATTTTTGAAGGTACTCAGCAGAGAGTTGGTCAGCTGAGAGTGTGGTGGGCTTTAAGTTTTTGATCAAGGTATGGATAAGTGATATGGACACTGGTTGGAAGCTGAATGAGAGTAGGTTTATAGGGGTGGTACTATCAGGACCAGGGGAGCTGGGAGGTAGTTGGCTAGCTAAGGCTTGAATTGTTTCTGTAAAGAAATGGTGAATTCATGAATGAATCCAGGTCACCTCTACATTACACATCAATCCTTCAAACCCTTCCAAACCACTAAAAAAAACAAAAACATTTCAAAGTATGTTAACCATTAAAAAAGCTATTTATTTAAAGAAATAACATTTAATGATTTAGTAAGCACTATTTGTATGAGATATTTAATATAAAGCAGACTGTCATTTTTAAAGGAGACATAGCATATAAACTTGCATTAAAAGAATGACAGTTTTGTGTGATCCAGATTTAACTTGTAAAAACATGAATGGTACTCTAATTATTTGATATCACTCCAATAATGACTTTTATATATGTAAAAAGCTATATTTTTATACTTTGTTTATAACATAACATATCTTTCCTGGGTGATATTGCATGTCAACTATACTATTAATAGCACACTACTAGACCATTTTAAAAACCCAGAATGTACTTAACACACCTTTTCAGCGTCATTTGTTGCATCTTCTATTATATTTAATAGTACATAACTCAGCTATGCCAAGATATAAGAAAGTGTGTCACCTAACATGAATTTCATCACAATAATGATTAACTTTTAATAAAATTAATAGCTTAACCCTTTATACTCTAATGAAAATAAGTGGCTTTAATTTCATTTATAGCTTAAAGAATTGAACTCTAACATTTTAAAATGGAACCTAGTAACCATTTGAAGTAGGGAAAGAAAGAAAGAAAGAAATGATTTACCTCATAAAAAGTACCTGTTCATATGTATTCAAGCTCTTCTTTAAATTAATAAGGATTCATAATCATGAAATACATTGATTTTCATTTGTCCTTCAGTATTTTTACAGTTTTTGTCTTTTATTAAACAACCATCTCTTGTTGCATTTCACTTCAAAGAAGTTGATGGATTCCAGTCCATTTCTTCTGTTTTATCTAGGGTTCTTTCTGTATAAAGTTCATTGCATCTTCCAAGGTGTAAAAATCTTCTTTCCTTCTGGAAGGTGAATGTTATTTTTGCTGGAAACAAGATTTGTGCTTTAATATTGTTTTTCTTTAAACTTTTAACAAGTGGCAAACATGCTTTTCTCTTTGACATCACTAATGTTGAACAGTCATCGTCAAATCTTGCAGTTTTTTTTCTTTAATTTTAACTGGATAATTAGTCCATGCAGCTTTTAAGTCTAAATCCTTATCTTGGCTTGAGAAAAATCTTATGATCACTAACCTTTGTGAAGATGTTTTTTAAAGATGAGTTGGAAAATGATCTATGTGTCATTTTGATGTCAAAGGAAACAGCTTCAGAGAGGTTCAAAAATTTAAGTAGCCAGGTATTAAGGAACTGAATCATACTGTCTTCCTCTTCTTTTTCAGGAATCCCATAAATCCTGATATTATTTCTTCTAGATCTGTTCTTTAAGTCTTCTTTTTTTCCTGGAATAAGTTGTTTTGTTTCAGAAGAAATTCAGTGTTATTCCCATTTTCAAGTAGTCTACCATCAGAATCAGATATTGCCCCTTCTCTACTTGAGATTTGTGATAATTCTTAAGAGATTCACTCAGCACTTGAACTTGTCCTTTACATTCCTCTTTAAAATTGTCTATTTTGCTTTTAAATGTATCTGTCTTTATAGGTAACTCATTGATGTTACGTAATATAGCCTGTATGTCTTTTTTCATTGTACTGTCCTATACACTCGGTTTACAGTAACTCATTCTGAGACAATTAGTTGTTTCTAGTTTTCTGGACAGGAAAAAATAATTAAAAGAGTTTCATTCTTGTTATTTTTGTCATAAATCTTTCAGCAGATGTGAATCCGTCATGTTTTGAAACATTTTGCAATATTCTATTTAAGTTTTTTAATAAAAATCCTGTCAGCGATATTAAAATGTAGCAGAGATAAAAAAAATGTGCTGGTAAATGCTTACCATCTTGGCCATGCCCCTGGGAACAGATATCTTGGACTTTGCATGACAATGATGTAAAGGTGGGTAGGGTTTTAGGTCCAGTTGATGTTCCTTCTTTTCCAGACTTTAGGATTTCCCTACTGGAGCTGGACCCTAATGGAAGAACAGGTGAGTTTTTCCTAATTCACAATATTTCTTTCCTTGAAAGTAGTTCAGTAAATGACCATATAGACTAGGAAGATGTAAACATATAGCATGCCTCTATTGGCAACACAATCAGAGTGATACATAGTTTTAAAGACTGTTGGGTAGCCAAGCTAGGCAGTGAGGCAGTGTCTGGCTCCTCCTCATTTGGGAGTTAGATGGGTTTTGTTAGGTATGTATTTGAATGATAATTTCTATTTTGATAAAGTAATGCCAATGAGTTGTGCAGTGGTGTATGTTGGCTTCAGAATGTTTAGCACAGTTCTGCATTGTTATGGCTGAGGCATACTCCTGCTCAGAGGGCAGAAACTTATTTAGATGATTCCTGATGGGTGGGGAGGGGCTGCAGGTCATAACTGTTAGTATGTAATACTTTATTGAGCTGTGTAAAGAGGCTGAAGTACCATTATTTTATAAGAATGGTCCAGCCAAGGTTTTAACCTTTCTCTCTTTGGAAGTAGATGCAAATCTGGGGATGTTTGTCTTGCTCAATGGGAAACCAGAATTGCATTTAAGTAATATATATGACAGTTCAGATTAAATGTTACATCCCCACTGGGGATAAATGACTACATATCTATATAATATGCATTTTTTTTTTTAAATTAGCTTTTTATATTAATTAATTATTTTAATTATTTATTAAACATTCAAACATCTATGTCTTATTTATTTATTTAAACTTGCCCTGGAATTCATGAAAGGTAAAACTCTATGCAGGAACAGTGTAGCAGCTCCTGCATGGTGCTTGGCCACCGAGCGATTCAGCAAACAGGTAATCTGACATGCACGAGGCTGTCTACATTGTTCCTGCACAGAAGATCATGCGGCATGCTAATCACCTCATTTTCTGGTGAACAACATGTAAATGAGGTGAATTAGTGATTCAGGAATCTGCCAGGCCTCAGTTCAGGAACAGTGTCAGTGCAAAAATGTGTTTAGTTACTAATTTCCTGGATGCCATGGGACCACACGACGAGGAGCACATTAAATTTCCCACCACCCATGAGGAGAGGACCCACAACATGCTTCTCTTCCATCATGTACCAGACTACCTGAAGGTACTGGCTGTCATAGACTGCATGCACATCCACATCAAGCACCACCTGATAGGGTAGGGTCCACATAATCTGCAAGGGGTTCCACTCCATCAACTGCCAGGTCATGTGCAATGCCCAGGGCATTATCATGAATGTGTGTGCTGGCTGCCCTGAAAGCTATCTCATCTCCCAACTCTGGCATTCCTCACAGTTGTATCAGTGGTTTGCCAGGGGGGACATCCCGTATGGCCATTTAGTGGGGGATGCTGGCTACTTACTGGAGCCGTGGATGATGACACCCATCAGAAATGCACACACACCTACACAAGAATGCCATAATGAGGCACACGCACAAACCAGGATCATTATAGAGTATGTGTTTGGGATGCTCAAGTCATGGTTCCACTGCCTTGACATATCCGGTGGAACCTTACAATATGCTCCAGCCACATGTGCACACATGGCCATAGTATGTGCCATGCTAGACAATATGATCCTGTGGAAACAGCAGGAACAAAATGGGGAAGGGTCACACAGCCCCCCACAATTGTTAAGGCCTCCACAGGCACAGAGGGACCTGGAGGAGGAACATCTTGAGCCTCCCCCTCTAGGCAGATGGAGGCGTGCTTAGTATGCCCTGGCCTTGGCAAACAGGCAAAGCATAGCACATAAACTGACACTGTTGGGCCCTGGGGACTGATCTCTTTCTCTGTCAGACGCACACAGACAGTAAAATGGATGACAAACATTATACCACCTATACCTGACCATGTATAGACAGTGTATTGTTTGCATCTGACATAGTCATCCCTCAAGCACCACCCTCACAACAGCTGCAGGCACAACGTAAGCTAGTGTCTGTAACAAATTAAAACAATGGGGTGGAATATGCTGATAGCATATCTATGGTATTGCTCAAGCATGTAAGGGAATGGGGGTGACTAACTGGGATAGCAGCAGACAATTGACAGTTCTGCGGGACAGCCGGATGTGTATCCCCAGTACTGCCCTACCCACACCATGCAGTACTACCCTAGTTGACAAATACTACTGCAGTATATGTGGTAAGACAAATAATTGGGGGGGGTCATAGGTCACATGCATGGATGTCAAAGTGGGGGTCCCCATACCCACAACCATCCCCACACAGCAGATCAGCTGTAGATAACCATACAGAAATGCCTGGCAAAAGCCCTCACATGGCGAGATCCATGAAATCCCTTTCCACAGACTATTACGCAGTGATATTGCAGCAGGTCTGGCAGTGGCAGTATGGCTTTGAAAGGTAAGAAGTCTGAAACTACAAATGTCTATGTCAGAACAATCTGACCTGTGGTTGATACTGTTATGCCTGCAGTCTGAAAGATAGAGCACAGCACTATGCTACATGGGACCAAAATGTTAAGCAAATAGCACAGTCTCTGCAGATGTGTATCATGTACAGTCGTGTCACCCCCCCCCCATAGTCTCATAGAAATTCAGTAACATGTTCCTAGATGTAAGCAGCATCCAGCTATCACCCAGACTGATGGCACAATATTAACAGAAACCAATTGTCAGTAACACCCACAGTCAACTTACTGGTGCCATCCCAGGGGTGTCTCCTGCCAGCCGCCTGAGAACATATGATCATCAGAATGCACTTCCTTGCTATAGAGGGCCTGCTTCTGTCACACCTGACCTACAGGCCTCTGGCAAATACTTATGCCTCACCAACAGTGCTGTTTAAGGAGTGCCATGGGGTCCATAACACCAACGTAATACACTCCACATAATGCAAAAAAAGGCCATGCTGACAACTGCTAGGAGCAAATCTGCCAGCCTCAGGAAGCTAGAAATCATGACAAAGCCTTGAATAATGGGGTGATGAAGGTACAAAGAGAAGGGCACCTGTGAAATACTGCTCTAATTATGTTATAAAGTTGATGGAATGATTTGTAGTAGCATGGAATGTCTGATGGGTACGAAGTCTGAAACTGCAATGTCAGCTGTCAATAATATCTGACTTCAACCCTGACTGACTTGCAAAACACTTGCCAGAAAGCCACACTTTATTGGGTAACCAACAAGATATATGAGTCATGGATATGGACATTCTGTTATACTCTGTACAGTCGGCAGCCAGGTCCAGGTGTTTAAACATGGGAATGCACTCACTGCAGGCAGGCTTATCCTTGAAATATGGTGACATGTCTGCACCCACAGATCCCTGGGTCACAGCCATGGAGAGTAACACACCCTTCCCTGATCACTCATCCGATGCAACATCCTGACCCCAACATGTGGTCATCCAAGCAAAATGAGGTGGGCCATACATATATGTGTGACAAACACACACCTCCAGGCTGGTCAAACAGTCTGACACACACACAAGACCCTCCAAGTGCAGTCAAGCATTGAGGAGAGCCCAATGTAAAGTACTGGTAGCTATAGGCAAACATATCTGCCCAGGACACCTCCCACATATCCTATCCCCTACAACTCTATATGGAGTCTGCCTGTCACCCTGATCATGTCTGACTTATATTACCCAAATGTGGACTGGAAATCAGACCAGGCCAGAACATAAATGCATAGAGATTCCACCATTGTAATATATCACCAAGGTGCTGGATGATTTTCACAGCACCTGCAAGCAATTGCTTGTAGGCACACTGTTCAACATGCTGGATAGTGCAAGAATGCAAAGCATTTGGCCCATAAATCTTATGTGTGCATCATCCATCCTGTATTCCTCTGGTAAATCACTGTGATGATCTGAGGAGGTATATCACCAGGTACTGAAACAGTACATGACAGTGTCAAATGGCATATATGACAGATGTCTGCTAAAACCAGCCCTGTAACCCTTGCAACCCACACATTACTGAAATAAATTGTCAGACTCGTTGTATGGCCCATTGTCCCCACATTTTGATAGGCTATCTCCAGAGATCCTGAAAAAACAGGTTGAGAGGTATGGCTGTAGCACAAAACAAACTAGACTGGAGTACATCCATCCCTGGAATGGAGTCCCACATGTACTATAAAAGGACACAGTGGGCATGCTCATACACTTAGAGAAATGTCAGTCAGATCTAGGAATCAACAGGCCTTCCCCACCCCGTGTACTTTCCATTACCCCACCTTAGCAGTCCTGAAGATGCCTGTCACCATAGAAGTCACTTTTAAGCCCAGCCCCATAAGCTTTGTGGTGTTTGAGATAACTGCATAATACTATAGTACAATAATGTGTGTTCACAACTAAAAGCTTTTGGGTCCATTCAAAGCCAGTACACTTCCCCTTTCCATACTTTAGTAGTCCTGCAGATATCAATCATCTTAGAAGTGCCTTCCATCAGGCCTCAGCCCCATAAACTCTGTGGCATGTGCACTAACTGCATAACATGATAGTCCAAATAACTAGTTAGAAAGGAGTTCTAATCTCATTTCTGTCAAACGTAAAGTGTGTGTGTGTGTGTGTGTGTGTGTGTGTGTGTGTGTGTGTGTGTGTGTGTGTGTGTGTGTGTGTCTGTCTGTGTGTGTGTGTGTGTGTGTGTGTGTGTGTGTGTGTGTGTGTGTGTGTTCACAACTAAAAGCTTTTGGGTCCATTCAAACCGAGTACACCTCCCTTTTCCCCACATTAGCAGTCCTGCAGATATCAGTCATCTTAGAAGTGCCTTCTCTCAGGCTTTAGCTTCATAACCTCTGTGGTGTGTCCGATAACTGCATTACATGGTAGCACAAATAACTAGTTAAATAGGAGTTCTAAGTTCACTCCTGGCAAATGTAGAAGTATGTGTGTGACAGTTGTGTGTGCAAGACTGAGGGAGTTGTGTGTTTGTTTATAGGTGATACAGTGTTATGTAATTCCCACCCACGACACTTCACAGTGCCCAACCTTATCAGTCCAGATGATGTCAGTCCCTTATCAGCAACCTTGGCCAGCTGTCAGTCCTGTAAGCTCAGTAGTGCATGATAAATACTTAACACTATAGTACAAATGACTAGTTTGGCAGGGGTTCTACTCTTGTATCCGGCAAATGTGTGTGTGGGTATGTATGCTTGTAAGTAGAAGTATTTTGAAACATTTCACACCCACTGCCCTACATTTATCAGCCCTGCTGATGTCATTCCCCATATCACCACATTTGGCCAACTCTCAACCCAGTAAGCTCTGTAGTGTGTGCCGTAACTGTGTAACATTATGGTACAAATCACTAGTTAGGTAGAGGTTCTACTTTTACATCTGGCAAGTGTGTGTATGTGTGTTTGTTTGCAGGACAAAGTATTTTGATAGGTTAAATAGCCACTGGACTACTTTATCAGTCCTGCTGATGTCATTCCCATTATAGGTTTACAAGTGTGTAGTAGATAATGGCCCAGGAGCCTTAACAAGCCTAACACATAGAAGAGCCCTGCCATTGTGCCACCCGGTGTTACATCCTAGTGCCAGTATCAAGTATAGCCACTGAAGTGATCCTTGGGTTGAACTGTCTATTACCCATCCAGTCATCAAGATTTCTTTGGAACAGGGTCAGCTAGGTGCTCTGCATGACATGTATGGGAAGTGTATTCCAGGGCATGTGTAGTCTCTTGGTGAAGGACATATCTCACCAGCATGTTGTGGTGATTGCAGCACTGAGGTAGAGATCTCTACAGTGTGTGGTATGGATGGATTTAACTGTAGCATTTAAGGCACTGCATACAGCCTACCTCAATCTGGCCAAGGCGTTGGATACCATTTCTCAGTCAGGAATTATTGGTAAACACAATAAACTAGGCATCAACCCCTATATCAGTGGGTGGTTTGCAAAGTGGTTAACAGAACACACAGTGTGACAGTGGCAAACTCCAAGTCAGACTGGCAAGCAGTCATGAGTGGGGTCCCACAGGGATCAGGACTGGATAGTATCCTGTCTAGCATCTATGTATCAGGAGTCCAGCCCAACACAGAGGAACTCTGGCTGAACAAGTTCACAGAGGACTGCAAGCTGGGAGCTATCATGAACTCCACAAGTGATGCAGACATCCTACAGAATGGCCTCACTAAGACCAATGAGTGGTATGGATACCATGTCCATAAACACCACAAAATGCATCATCAGCCCCTTTGGTAAAGCACTCAGTTCCCAGTAAGTTCCACATCAATGAGAGCTTGATGAACACTGTAGGCATTATAAGAGCTCTGGGGACACAGGTTGACAGCAACTTCTCCTTCAAGCACCACATTTCCACTGTGGTCAGGAAGTCCTTCTATATGGCACATTGCATTACCAAGGGTTTTGCATCCAGTAAGACAGAGGTAATGATCTCTGTCTGCTATTCCCTCATTAGACCACTCCTCAAGTATTATGGCCCATTTGTCATGACCTCACTAGACACCTGCTACAGCTGGAGAAGCCACAGAAGCACCTCACAAAGAGGTTCCTAGACATTAAACACACATCCTACACAGACAGACTTAGCAGACCCAAGCTATTCTCTGTGTCATATCACCTAATTAGCAGATATCTGTGCTTGACTTACAAAGCCATGTCTGACCCAGCTGGTTTAGTGCCTTACTGTCATACACAGCCCTGGTGACTCACTCAAAGACATCAACCAGGTTGAGCAGGCATGATATTCCATTCACAAAGCCAAACTATGTGGGGTCCAGAGTTAGGAGATCATGCATATCTTGGTCAATCAGGCCCCTGATGATGCGCCCATACCCGTACATAGTAGACTTGTCAGGCTAAGGGCCCAATAATCCCCAGGGTGTATAGATGCTACTCCTTTATGGAGAGGGATGACTGTAGTAGTGTGCCATTTTGGAAGGACAAAGCCTGAGGTGAGGCTGTGACTGACCAGGGCACACAGATGTGGTGCCTGGTCTCCTTGTATGTCATGTAGACCACAGCCACAGATATGTTGGGGTCCCTTGGAAGCTGTATCCTGCCTGTGGACAATGCAGGTCTAACCTGTCCTGTAGTAATGCTGGGTGTCTGGCATTCATCTACCATTGTGATTGTCCCCTTTGGGGGGGAAGAGAGGGGTAAAGCTGGTATTAACTGTGTTGGCAAGACTCTGGCCAGAATCTATTGTGTCAGGATAGGAATCGGCATTGTGCAGTAACTCACAGCACTTCTGGTTATTGCTGTGGAGGTTGTTGATATAACTATCAAAGGCTTTTGTGATTGTTGTCAGTGTCTGTTGCAAATATGCCTTCAAAGCTGCCTGTAGGTGATTCCATGAGGGATTCCAAGTTGTGTTTGAGGCTAATAAGTGGGTTCACCAGTCTTGGGACACCACCATTTTCTGCAGCAGTGTCCTCCTTCTGTTGTACTCTTTAGTAATGCCAGGGGACCATTACAATGGCTTCCAGTGTTTGGAAGACAGTGTCTGTGTTCTGTTGGCTATGACTAGCACCATACATCCATGTACATGTTTCTGCAGTGCATATGTGAATGATGCAACAGTCATGCAGCTATTTCCCATTGACATGGGTGCAGTGAAGTCATCCACCTCTGTTTTTATGACTGCAATGTCAAGATTGGAGAGGTTTTGTAAGGTGGTTACCTTTATGGGGAGGTGGATGAGATGTTCGGCTCCATGCTGATTACATCATGTTTGGATCTCACCAGGTAGGGATTGACAACTGTGGTTGAGCCAACAGTCCCATATGTAAGTAATCAATACAGGTCAAGGTTGTTGCATCCTCTACTGAGGGTCACTATGAGCCGGTCCAGGCTATTGGAACTGATGAATGTCATGAAGTGTTGGGCCAGTGTACTGGTGCTTGACTACTTTTGCCAGGAGATGCCAGGGTGTTGAGGAATGTGCATTGACAGTCTAGGGACCTAGCTGGGGACCAATAGCAGCTATGGTGTGGACTGCACTATTCCCTAAAGTCAGTTTTACAGGAAGTACCTCTGATACAGTATGCTGGGATACTAGTCTGGAGCTGTGCATATCCATAATGGATATGGAGACACCACCACCTGTGGAGGTGTGGTTCATGTTTTAACACTGACAGCTGTGGAATGCATCATAGCCTGTTACTGCAGTGCTGCTGTCTGCACCTGTGAACCACCTCTCCATTACAGCACAACTGTCAATACCCTGCAGTCTGAGGAGTGCTTTGAGTGACTGCATCTTGACAGTTAGATGTCTACTGTTGTGCAGCATGACCCTCAGATTGCATACATGGCTAGCTGTTACAGTGGTAATTTGATTTGGAACACTGCCTAATAAGGCACTATTGGGGTGGCAAGACATTTACCCTGTACCTGGAAACCCAGGGCTGACAGATTTAGAACATCTCTGGCAAACTCTGGCAAGGCATTGAGGTCTATCAATCATGTTATCCCAAGCAGAGAGATACTGGATCCCCTGAGAATGACACACAACATGTAAGTCAGTGTTGCAGTCAATATCTGTTGATAGTACTGCAGCATCAGTCTGGGTGATGGCAGTATATTGCACAGGGCTACTGACACACCTGCCTGGACCACATAATCCGAGTGTTCAACTATGTCTCTTGTCATGTAGCCCAGAGAGATGTGTTTCAGGTCAATCATACCCACATGGAGGATGACGGAGTGATACTTGTAGCTGTTGTGGAGTGGCCTGACTGGGTGTGTCATATATTGGATGCTGGCACGTGATAGACAGTTGGCTGTTACCTCCTCCATAATCAACATAGTGAGTGGGACATCTGTGTGCTGCAGTACTGAGTCACCCATGATCATTATATTGTGCAAGGTGGTCAGCCTTAGGAGCTTAGGTTGAGGGGCACAATGTGTAGGTGACATATGTGTCCCTTGGCATGTGTTAGGTCATGGTGTCTGAGCATGTCTCTGTCTTGCTGGTCTGTGCTGTTTGTGTAAATGTCCATTGAGTGCCTCTGTGAAGGTGCGTGTGTGGCTTTTCAGTGTATGTCAGGGCTGTCATAGTGGATGTTGTGATGAGCTATGTGGTCCACATAGTGTATTGTAGGTGTTGATCTCATCCTCTTGACCAGCTAGTCCAGTCTTTCCTGGAGAGTGCATATTTCCACATTTGGTGATATAGGGGTAACTCTCACTGGTCTGAGTGTTTGGAGTTTAGAGGAGAGGGTTGTCTGTGTACATTAGACAGTTGCAACAGTGCATCAAAATGGACAAGTGCACCAGGTTAATGGGTGAAAGCACAGAAAACTGTACTTCAATTATGCCAGGAGTGGTGGTCATAAGTAGTAAGTGCTGGGGCTAATTTCATGATGAATGAGTACTTCTGATGGCTCCCAGGTGTGTTACACTTATTGACACAATAACCTGTTGAAGTGCAAAGCTATGAAGTGCAAGACAGAAAGAATTAGCAAGATCTATGGTAGAAACTGAAGGCAGACTTCCTGCCACCTGTAATACTTTACCTCAGCTGTGCATGTTATCAGCACCTTTGGCCAGCTGCAAGTCCAGTAAATGATGTAGCACATGCTGTATCTGTGGTAACACTATAGTAGATATAACTAAATAGGTAGGAGTTCTCGTCCTAATACTGGCAAGTGTGTGTGAGAATCATGTACTGTGTGGGTTATATCATTTTTGACTTGTGTCCCACCCTTTACAGTTTCCCTCAATCCAATTTAGAAGTCCTGTTGATGTCATTCACCTTAGAATTACCTTAGGAGTAAGTGAAATTGTATAAGCTCTGTGGCGCATCTGCGTAACACTATAGTAAAAATAGCTAGATAAGCAGGAGTTCTGATGCCAATGCTGGCAACTGTGTGTGTGTGTGTGTGTGTGTGTGTGTGTGTGTGTGTGTGTGTGTGTGTGTGTGTGTGTGTGTGTGTGTGTGCAAATCAAATACTATGTGACTTATACCATTTTGATTTATGTTCCACCCATTATACTTCCTCCACCGTACTTTACTAATGCTGTTGTTGTCATTCACCTTAGAGGTACCTTTGGACAAGGTTAGCTTGTGTAAGTTGTGTGGCAGATGCGCTAACTGTGTAATGCCATAATACAAATGACTAGATAGGCAGGAGTTCTAACCTCAGTACTGGCAACTGTTTGTGTGAGAATCATGTACTGTGAAGGTTATACCATTCTGAGTTGTGTAACACTATACTTATCCTAATTTAGTAGTCTTGTTGATGTCATTCACCTTACAAGTACCTTTGGATGAGGTGAAATTGTGTAAGCTTCGTGATGCGACTGATAACTGCGCAACACTATAGTAGACAAATAGATAGTTAGGAGTTCTAATCTGAATACTGGTGTGTGTGTGTGTGTGTGTGTGTGTGTGTGTGTGTGTGTGTGTGTGTGTGTGTGTGTGTGTGTGTCTGTGATATCTTGTGTGGCTGATACCATTTGTATGTGTGTCCCATACATGGCAGGTGACCACCTCCTGATGTCATTACTTTATATAAAGTGGTAATGGCATCTGCCTCACATGCAGCATGTGAAACCATTGTACAGGCCATACCAGTCCTCTCTACAGTTGTGTCTGGAAAATCCAGATGTTTGGAACCTATTAGTGCTCTGTCTGCCTTAACAATGCCCATGTATGTGATATAGTTGCCAAGTAGGCCACAGTGAGTGTACTGACACATATGGCAGCATCAGGTATCATACCTGACTGAAACAGCATACTGATACAATGTCTGCTACCCTCACATTTGTCCAGGCTTGTAGGTGCAATACATGAGTCCTGATGCATGGTTTTATAAGTGAATTGTTGATGTCATGGGTTACATTAAAGGTTGGGAATGGTGGGGGCTGACATATTGCGGTCTCAATCAGTATATTTCAGAAACAAATTACATCTTAACAGGTGTGTGCATGGATTTTATATCCACTATATAGCAGTAATGTTTCACGCATGTCCCTACCTTAGTCTGTTTGTCCAACACATTTTGCTGGTGTCTGTCCAGACATCTTGTACTGACAGGTTGTAAGGTATGCTACAGGAATGTTACATTCTCTTCAGATAGGCCCCTGTGTTGACCACTGTGATGCAATACAATTAACCCCACCACAAGTTAACTTGCACATAAAGCAATATGGCTATTAGTTATAGTTGTGTACATGGTAACTTGCATGCCCTCCACATGCCTGGGGTATTGCCAAAACACAACTGAACTTGTAGTGGGCATAGCCACAAAGTCATAACATAGTTGGACACCTCTCCAATTTAGCCATGATAATCATGCTTACTGAACTAACCATGGCTGTGTCAGGGCAATGAAACAACAAGTAGCTGTAGAAATGTCACTCTTTTGGGTGCACAGTAACTTAGTTTACACATGCGTACAACATGTACAGCTGTTTTAACTGACATTTTGCATCTCATGTCTGTTTTCATGAGGTGGACACATACACCTACTTACACTGACATGTGCATAGCTAATGCCTCGCATACATGTCTGTTCTATGTCAGTATGACACACTAAATTCATACTCATGCTGTGCAGTCAGGTCGATATCAGCATTTCGAAAAATGAATAGTTCAAATCACTAAATGTTGAACTGACATGATCAAACTGTACTAAAGGGTGTAGGCAGGGAGCAAGCCCCCCCCCCACGGACCCCCCACACCCCCACTACTTAAATATACCAACTCTGAGGTCGCACTATATTGAGGTAAACAGAAATCTCCCCTTATGAAGATTTCCATTTACCCATTCGACGTTCTGCACTTTTGGCATTCTCGAGGTGACAATATCGGATTTGATATTGTTGGCATTCAAGATGCTGATGGGAACCAGTGCAGTCATCCCTCTCAACCTGTTACAGCAGGACATCTGTAAGATACCATGCATAAATGGGTGCAATGGGACAAAATCAGTGACAGTGTCTCAATATTGTTGTAACATACTTGAGTCATTCAATAGCACAGTAGCCTTTGCACTGACAGGCATCCCCTGGAGTATGCTCAACAGTCATATGGCAGGAAGAGAGGGGAAAGGCTAGGAGGGTGGTATTGAGGGTAAGAATTGTTAATGTTGGTAGCATGCATGGTATAGGGACCAGGCTAGATGATATGATGACCAGGGGATGGTTGATATATTGTGTGTGTGCAAGAGACCACATGGAAGGGAATCATGGCTGGGTGTATGGTAGGCAGGTCACAATTGTGCTATCAAGGTGTGGACTGGAGGTGGAAGAGGGTAGGGCTTCTGCTGAAGGAAAATGTATGCCAAGAGTGGTTTTGGAGGATGACATAAGTGTTTGATAGAGTGATGTTTCTAAAGTTGTAAGCTGATAGTGTAATGATGGCTGTTGTTAGTGCATATGCTATGCAAGATGGTTGTGCGATGGCTGAGAAAGAGAAATATTATATCAGTTGGATGATATAGTGACTGTACCCAAGGGTGACAGACTGATCATTGAAGCAGATGTCAATGGGCATGTTGGTGAAGGGCACAGAGGGGATGGGGAATGTATATATGGTGTTAAAAGGAGTGAAGACGGTGAGATGGTAGTGAATTTTGTAAAAAGAATGGACATGGCTGTGGTGAATATGCACTATAACATGAAGGAGGAGCATAGGATGACATAAAAGAGAGGAGTAAGATGCACACAGGTGGAATATATCAATGTAGGAGGAACAGCTTGAAGGAGATTGGAGACTGTAAAGTGGTGATGGGGAAAGTGTATTTAGGCAGCAGAGAATGTTGGTATGTGAGAAGATGTTGGTGATCAAGATGAGGAGTGCGGGGACAGCACCAAGGATCAAATGGTGTGAATTGGAAAAGTGTGCTTCTGAGGTGGAGTTCAGGGGAAAGTTGAGACAGGCACTGGGAGGCAGTGACAATCTAACAAATATCTGGTTAAGTACAGCAGAGCTGGTAAGGGAGACAGCTAGACTGGTGCTTGGGTTGACATGTGGATGGAGGAAGCAGTACAAGGACACCTGTTGGTGGACTAAGGAAGTACCAGACAGTATTAAGAGACAGAGTTTGGGGAAGAAAGAGTGGGTTTGTCAGAGAGATGAAGAAAGTAGGCCGGAGTACGAGGAGATGATATGCATGGCAAAGAGAGTGGTGGCAAAGGCTGAGGATGGGCATATGAAGAGTTCTGTGACAGGCTGGACACTAAGGAATGATGATAGGAATTGTACCAATTGGCTGAACAGATGCACTGAGCTAGGAAATATGTGCAGCAGATAAGGGTGATAAAGAATAATGAGGTATATGTACTCACAATTGAGGAGAGTGTGTTGAGGACATGGACAGTGTACTTTGAGAGGCTGATGAATGAAGAAATGAGAGAAAGGTTTGGATGATGTGGGTATGGTGAATCAGGAAGTGCAATGGCTTTACAAGGAGGATGTTAGGAAAACTATGGAGAGGATGAATACTGGCAAGTCTGTCAGTCCACATTACACATATGTGGAAGCATGGGGTTGTTTAGGGGAAATAGCAGTGGTGTATTAGCCAGACTGCTTACTGATATCTTGGGAAGTGTTAGGTTGCATGAGGAGTGGAGAAAAAGTGCTTAGGGATGGTGTTAAGAATGGTGTTAAGAATGAGGTTGATGTGCAGAGCTGTGATAGCTATAAAGGGATAACATTGACCAGTCACAGCATGAAGTTATGGGTAAGAGTAGTGGAAGCTAGGTTATGCAGGGAGGTGAGGAGTACTAGTCAGCAGTATGGTTTCACACGTGGAAAGGGCACTACCAATGTGATGCTTGCTCTGAGACTGTTACTGGTTGAATACAGGCTAGGTCAGGAGTTGCTCTGTGTCTCTCTAGACTTAGAGAAAGCATGTGACAGGGTGCCTAGACAGGAGTTGTGGTAGTGTATGATGAAGTCATGAGTGGAAGAGATATATGTAAGAGTGGTACAGGATATGCACAAGGGTGGTGTGACAGCATTAAGGTCTGCATTGGGATTGATGGATGTGTTTAAGGTGGAGGTGGAATGACATCAGGGATCAGCTGTGAGCCCTTTCTGATCTGCAATGGTGATGGACAGGTTGACAGACAAGTTCATACGGAAGTCCCTGCTGACTATGTTGTTTGCAGATGACATTGTGATCTGTACTGAGAGTAAGGAATGACTTTTGGAGACCCTAAAGAGGTGGACATATACTCTTGAGAGGAGAGGAATGAAGGTCAGCAACAGAATATCTGTGTGTGACTGACAGGGAGGACAGCAGAATGTTGAGGATGTATGGGGTACAGTTGGCAAAGGTGGATGTGTTCAAATGTTTGAATCAACATTTCAGAGTAATGAGGACTATGGAGGACAGGTGAAGAAGAGAATACAGGCAGGATGGAGAGGGTGGAGAAGAGTGTCAGGAGTGATATGTGACAGACGAGTACAAGTAAATGTGCTGTGTAAGGTCTACAAGAGGGTAGTGAGACCACCTATGTTATATCGGCAGGAGACAGGCATTGACAAAAAGGGAGAAGTCAGAGCTGCACATGGCAGAGTTACAGATGTTATGATTTGCATTGAGTGTGACACAGGTGCAAAGGATTAGAAATGTGTATATGACAGGCTCAGGCCATGTTGGACGGATGTGAGACAAAGTTGGAGAGGCAGCATTACATCAGTTTGAACATGTGCTGAGGAGGGGTGCTGAGTATATTGGGAAAAGGATGGTAAGGATGTAGCTGCCAGGTAAGAGGAAGAGAGGAAGGCCTCAGATAAGGTTTCTGGATGTGGTGAGAGAGGACATGCAGGTGTTTGGTGTGAGAGATCAAGATTCAGAGGACAGGCAGAAATGGCAACAGGTGACCCACTGTAGCAATCCTGAATGGGAAAAGCTAGAGGACAATGAATGGGAATGTTGTAATGTCTGTCTTCACAGATTTGGTAAGGATTTGACAGATGTATACATATGGTGAGTTTGCAGAACACTGGACAGTTGAATGATATAAGTTCTGTATATAACATGCAGTTAAACACACACATCTGCACCAGTATTTTACTCTGTACATACTCTGTATAGTTGTCTTATATTTGCAAGACAAAATGTGCATCATAGTTATATGCACAGGTAACATATGGATATGTACAACATCCCAGTAGCTGGCCTAGTCACTACAGACAGAGCTACATGCTCTGGCCATCTGTGTTGTTCAGCAGTACATCAGTACAGCAAGTCTTGTTAAGACATATGCTTTCAAACCCCTATTTTCCATTATTACAGACGACCTACTGCATTCAATTACATGCTTACTTGTTTCACATACCCTTTTTCTTTTTTTCTTTTTTTTCTGGATTTTTCACAGGTATATCATTTTTTTTCACACTACTTCAGCTTTGCACTGGACTGTCTATGACAGAGGTGGTTTGAATAGATGGCAGCTTGTCTTTTGTAGGTAATGCTCATGAGCATGTGATAGCCTGAGCACTAATTGGTGTTCCCCAGTTGATGACTGCATGCAGCTGTGTAGTTATTCCAATAATGAATGTCATGGCAACACACTCCTATAATTGAGTACTCCATGTGGGTGTTGGCCCTTTCCCTTACCTGTGAGGAAGACATCCTGGAGGTGTGTGAGCTAATACCTCTTAGAACAAGACCTGTGGAGACAAGCCAACTAAATGGTGGAGAAGATTCAAGACTTAGGGGTAGAATGTGAGTATTGCTATTATATGTTTTGAATAATGCTTGTTTAACAGGGTTTGCCTGAACATGCTACTTCTGCATGGGTTTCAGTCTGACAAAGTTCTGTGTCTGCATAGCTCTCAAATGTAGGGCAATCCATATAATGGCCAGAGGTTTGCCTGTTATGTTTGGTCTGTTCCCCAGACAGGTGTTGTCCTTGGCAAATCAGTAGCATACTCTGGTGATTGCAATCAGTAAATGCTAACATCCATTTGTTTTTCAGACTTTATATCCCTCAGAAACGATATGTTACAACACTGTAACACCAACAATTTTCTCAGTGTATAACAGCAATATTTCAATTTTTGGCATCTGTCCCAAATTATATCAGGCTTTGTGCAGATGCCATACAGTAGGAGGTTGATAGTTAGGGTCTACCATTATTTTGTTCTGTCATCCCTGGTGAGGGAAAAGGGTAGACAACATGTGGGACTCTGTACATTCAAGAGGTTGTTGTATGGACAATGCTCTTAGATACCCCTGTAACATATTTTATGCGGGGGAGAGTAACAAGAGTTTTAAAACTAAGCTGTTAGAACATGAGACATATTACTGATGAAAAAGAAGACAGTTCTATAGCAGTACATTTTAATAATTCTCGCAATGGGGACTGTAGTCATGAAAGAACATTTATGTACAGAATCAGTTTAAATTCTTAAATGTGATACATTATCCCCTAGGGGGTTAAATGAGTAGTGTAATTAGAGGCTGTGTATATACATGTAATTAAGTGTAGTGGGTTACAAGATGCAGCTTTGGAAAATGTCTGTTTTTCAGTTTGATCAGTCATCAAAGAACAATTGTTATGTACAGAATCAGTGTATGATTTTAAATGTGATACTTTATCCCCTAGGGGGTTGAATGAGGAGTGTAATAGCAGGCTGTGTACTTAAATGTACTTAAGTGTTAATTTCATCTTCTAATTAAGGCAAGTATTTTTTGTAATGTGTTACTCCTTGAAGGTTTTGGCAAAGATATCATAATAAAATGAACTTGTGTGAATTACTGGCTGTTTGTATTTTTGTTTACTATGTTCATTCATTGTAGTTGTTTAGCTGAGAGGTCACTGTATATGTCTGGCCATTATGTATGGCCTATAATGATTTTGTGGCAGCATACTATTCATGTATTATTTGGACTGGGGGCAGACATGAGTGTCATGGGTCCTTTTGCATCCAACTGTGCATGCTGCCCCAGTTATGGATGGTCTATCAGCAGTATATGCTTGTTTGGGCATTTAGAGACATGTATGTATATATATATATATATATATATATATATATATATATATATATAAACAGCAGCAAACAGCATGTATTTCACATCCAGGGCAGAGTCTCTAAACACTGATAGGCGTGGCAAGAAAACACAACCACTACCAATTAACAAAGTCTCGAGTTACTTCTTACATCCACTTTCTTCAAAAGCACTTTTCATTTGCAAGCATTATTTCTATAAGCATCACTTTAAAATAGTTGGCATCAATAGAGCTGAGCATCCACTTCTGAATAATTTTAAAGCAGCTTCTATTTATTATAAACCATCGTCAGAACATGTTAAAATAATAAAACAAACACCGAAAGATAAGCGATTTCGGGTTTCAAAGTTCACCCTTCATCAGATCTATACATAATGACCACTGTTCCTTGTTTAAAAAATACTTTGCTCCAATGAGGTGAAACTGCAAATTAACATGCCCATTCCCTAACATGTTGAACATGCCTTCTTAAACTTCATTTCCTGAGTGCAAGTAGTATGAAACAGCACTACAAGTTGATGTGCCCTTTCCCTTTGAGAAGTGCTAGACACGCCTACTTAGTCTTCACTTCCTAAGTGCAGGTTGGATGGGAAACGTAGTATTAAGTCCCAGTTTTACATGTGTTTGTAGTTTCCCTATTCAGAACATTTCCTCTTGCTCTAGTCTATTATTGATATCACCTCCCCACTGGACACATATACAACTTTTATAACCCTGAAAACAAAACTATGATCTACATGATCCCTGATGTGTTTTGCCAGGGGACTTTTAAAGTCTTTTAGCCTAATGTCACTGACATGTTTGGAGAGCCTTTCTTTTCATTGTCTTGTAGTCTTTCCCACATAGAATTGTTCACATTTTGAACATGTGGCTAAATACACAACATTTCTAGTTGTGCAATCCACATATAAATTACATATGTATCTTTTCTTGGTGACTGAATGTTCAAATGCATTTTCTGTGCAGATGTATTTGCACATCATGCATCTTCTGCAAGGAAAAGTTCCCTTTCTGTCTGACATAATTGGTGGTATAGAGTAGTTGTCCTTGCATAAAATATCCTTTAAATTACTTGCATTCCCATATCCAAATTTCGGTGCTTGTCCCACTATCTCCTTGCATTCTTCATTTGATGTTAATATTTTCCAGTTTCTTTTTATTATACCACAGATTTGTTTAGTGTCAGTCGTGTGGGAAAGAATCATCTTAATCTCCACTGGGTCTTTCCTTCTGAACTCATATGTTCTGTTTTCTTTTTTTCTCTTCAAGTATGGTTTTGCCTTCGTTTCCCTTTCCATCATGACTTGTTGCTTATTTTCCATGATCTCCATCTCTTTGTACCCTCTATCTTTCAGATGGTCCGACATGTCTTCCATCATGTTCGTGATATTGATGTAATTCGAGTGTATTCTTTATGTTCTTAGAAACTGAGTCCTCATCACATTCCTATGAGTGTGCCTCGGGTGCTTAATATTTCTTGGAAGTATGTTCTTCCAACATTCTTTTCTATAAAGGGCTGTTTCTATGTCACCTTCTTCATTTTGCCATATTCTCACGTCTAAGAAGTCCATTTGTGTATCACTGTACATCAAGGTGAACCTCAAGAAGTTAGTGCTGTTTTCTAAATATTGATGAAATTCCTTCAATTCCACAGCAGTGCCTTCCCATAAAATACATATGTCATCAACAAACCTTTGATATAACTTTATGTTATCTTTCCATGGGTTCTCATGATGAATGACTTGATCTTCCCAGTGCGCCAAAACTAAATTTGCATAGCTATTGGTGCACGGCGTGCCCATTGCTACTCCACATAGCTGAATATATATTTTGCCATTAAAGATGAAGACGTTATTTGTTAATATCAACTCCATCAGTTCACAGATTATCACAATTTGTCTCTCACCATTCTTGCCTTTATTTATGAGATATTCCTTCATAGTCGTCATACCATAACAGTTGGGAATACTAGTAAATTCTTAATGTCCATACATACCATTAGATGTTTTCTTTTATTTCTTTTGGTGTCTACAAACTCACCCAACTTTTCTATGAAGTCTTTCGCATCTTTCAAAATTATTGGTACTTTCTCCAGTTCTTTCATGATGTGATTTTCTACATAAATAGAGGCTGGCTCCATGATCCATCCTGCTCCAGCCATAATGGGCCTCATTGGTGGTTTGTGTGGATCCTTATGTATTTTTGGAAGGCATTTAAAAGCTGGAATCAGGGAATGTTCAACAACCAGATAATCATATAACTCTGATGTGATCAGTTTCCTTTCTCTAAGTCCTTCCAGACACATCCTCACTCGACTTTCAATATCATTCAGTTCCTTCTTATTAATTTCTCTGTATGAGGTGCCATCTTCTAACAGAAGCAAAACTTCTTCTATGTATTTGTTGGTATCCATCAGAACTACCCCTCCTCCTTTATCCGCTGGTTTGATTGTTAATTCTTTATTTTCTTCCAATTCCTTTAAGGCCATCCTCTCTTCCTTTGTGATGTTATAAAACGTTCTTCTATTATTATTTTGAATATGTTCAATTATTTCTTTCTCACATACATTGATAAATGTATCCATCACCCCATTGTTTTGTGGAACAAAACTACTGGGTTTCTTGAATCTTTCCACCTGTACATCCTTATTGTTCTTGAACATGGTCTTTAACATCACATCTCTTCCAAAACTTCTTAGGCTTACTATAGCCTCATTTTCATCCATTTCTCTTGTGGGTATGAATTTCAACCCTTTATTCAACACATTAACATGTACATCAGTTAGTCTGATGGATGAAAGATTGAAGACCAAGGATTCCCTATCCATACTTCTCATCTGTCTTCTGCAAATGATCTCTTCTTCCTCTGCTTAAGGACCTCATTTCTTTTCTGCTCCTTATCTCTCTTATCCTTAATGGAAAAGTCAGAAAATCCATCTCTTTTTCATTACTCTTCGGTATTACTCCCATGTCTTTATTCACATCACCTTGGTAGTTGCTGCCCTGGGGTGCTGGGTTTGCCCTGTTTTCTGTACTTTAAGTGTTGGTTCTTATCTCTTGCCAAGACAATGCTCTATCCTCTGCATTATTCCTGTTGTTATCCTGCTCATTATCAATCATATTTCTCTCTGCTACTCGTGGTTTTTGCATTCTGTTCAATGAAGCTCTCTTTGAATGGTGGTAACCTTGTTCATCATTGTCATGTGGTTACTGGTTCCTGTTATATTCTTTCAACCATGTGAAGACATCCCCCTTTTTGAAATCAGTATAGTCTCTTCTAATTTTCCTAGCTTTAATCTGCTCCAGCTTGCTATCATACAGGGTGATTTTATAATAAACTTCCTCTAGTTTAGAAGTACAGGTTTCATTCTCAAAATCCTGTTCTAAGCTCTTTTGTAAATTCTCTGCCTTCTTAACCAGCTCCATCTCTCTTGGCAAGAAATGCTCTATTAATAGTTTCATGTAATTTCGGCTGTGTTCCAGGTTTAAACTCTGTCACTTCTTCAGCAACTCATGTTGTAAGTTGCCGTAAGTAGGTATCAGCAACACTCTCAGGCCTCTTGGTACAATATTGAAGTGTAGGCAGGCTTCTAGATGTTGTCGCTGCCACTGTAGTCTTTTGAGTTCATAAAGATTATTCTCTAACTCTCTTAAATCTTTAAAAAATCTTTCCATATCAGCCAACTGTGGTCTATTACTGTCCATCTGTTCAGTTGTTGTCATTTCATTTATCAAGTCTATTTTCAATAGTGGATTATCATTCACATTAAACATTAATCTTTTTGACTTACTGTGAGGGGATATACATCCTCCATCTATACGAGTGGCCATTGTATTGTTCATCACACTGTTGTTACCAATTAGTTCTTCTATCATTTCTCCTTTCCCCCTTCTGCCATCTCTCCTTCCATTCCGTGTAAAACAAGAATAAATCCAACAGCAAAAAGAATGGAACCGGATAGGAGCGTGCTGTAAAAATTGTAAAATATCCAAACAGCAGCAAACAGCATGTATTTCACATCCAGGGTAGAGTCTCTAAAACTGATAGGTGCAGCAAGAAAACACAACCACTGCCAGCTAACAAAGTCTCGAGTTACTTCTTACATCCACTTTCTTCAAAAGCCCTTTTCATTTGCAAGCATTATTTCTATAAGCATCACCTTAAAACAGTTGGCATCAATAGAGCTGAACTTTCACTTCTGAACATTTATTATTTTAACATGTTCTGACGATGTTTTATAATAAATAGAAGCTTCTTTAAAATTATACAGAAGTGTACACTCAGCTGTATTGATGCCAACTGTTTTAAGTTGATGTGTTTTTTTGCTGCACCTATCAGTTTTTAGAGACTCTGACTACGTGCTGTTTGCTGATATTTGGATATTTTACAATTTTTACAACACACTCCTATCCGGTTCCATTCTTTTTGCTGTTGGATTTATATATATATATATATATATATATATATATATATATATATATATATATATATACACACACACACACACACACACACACACACACACACACACACACACACACACACACACACACACGCACAGACAAACATCAGTATTTCTTAGTAATATATCTATATATATGTATCTCCACACATCTCTGTCTATCCTCTATTTATGTAAATATTTTTTCATGTATGTATTTCTAGATAATCATTTCTCATTGCACAGTGTGCCTTTCTTATTGTAGATTGACTGTACTGCATGATATGTTGTAAAAAAATCCCAACATCTCACAGTTAAGATGGCCTTGTGGTAAATTGCTGTGACTATGGTGTACAGTATCCTAGGCTCAGGACTGAGCACCGCTGATTATTTTGTTGCTGGCAAGAAGCTGAGCTGCTGGATACAGAGTGATTAAGGCACTATTAAGCAGGTGTAAGTGGGTTTGTGTGGAGCTAAGTGGCACTAAACCACGCTTAAATTGATAGGCTCTTAAACTGTGTAGGCTTCACTTACCGGTGCTTACCAGTGTACAAATATTTTTAGTAGAGCTAATTACTGGTTATCATTCACATTTAAGCAATGTGTAAGCTTACTAAGTATAGCTCAGCCCTGGTAACCATTGCTCACATTCCAGTCTCATAAAATAGCAGAGTAATGACATCATGTAATAAGTTTATTTAATGTCCTGTCCATAACATGCTTTTATGTGCTTTCATTACAGTAGCTAAGGGTGTGACTATACTGTACAGAACACTTGGGTATACATGGGTAGTATCACATTTTTTTTTATTTATTATTTTTTATTCATGGGTAGTATCATATGTTATATGCACTCACACTTGCATGTTACACCACCTACAGTACACTGGTTGACGAATATGATTCCACACATATTGTATTATGAAATTAGTAATGTTGACACTGCTTTTCCATGTAAAATTAGATTGCCTATTGTAGTACTCCAACCATGCACCTCTGTATGCAGTGCTGGGACTCAGAGTACTACACTATCTTGTTCTTGGTGTTTCAGCTGTATGTTTTTATGTCTCTCCTACTGGATATTAATATGATATTGTTACATTAACTGTAGAGTAGTATGTTTTTTGCCCATGTCATTGAGGACTGATGTGATGTATTAATGGCATACATTTCAGTTTCAAACTTTTATCCTTCAGGACATTCATCCTAATGCATAACATATTTTCTGTCCACGTCCTGTCTATCCTCATTTCAGATGTCCAGATGTCAGGTATTGTTAAGGCCATACAACTATGTAGGTGCCCACATAGTTTTGTGCTGTAGGCCTGGGAACTGCTGCTAGCTCCAACAAATGGGACATCAGTCATGTGGGCATTGGCCCTATTACTTGCCTGTGTGAGGGACATTACAGAGGTGGTGGGCTACAGATTTACAGACAGTAGGTGGGAATACGTCACAGGACATGACATCTGGGGACAGCACAACAACATGGGGTACATATCTTCAGAATTGTGAACAGACTCTATGTCATCATCAGTGCTGTTATAAACATGGTGGGTTGATAGGTTGACAGGGTTTGTGTGGATATGCATATAGTAAGTGACTTCATGTCTAACAGTGATATGTCTCTGACATACCTCTCCACTGGCATGCTGTCAACAGATTGGCCATATGTTTTCCTCTTATGTTTTGTCTGTTCCCCAGACAGCTGTTGTCCTTGGAAAATCAGTCATGGACTCTGGGGACTGCAGTTAGTAAATACAAAACTCCATTGGTATTATTGCCTTCATATTCCTCATACAGGATACGTTACAACAAACCCAGTAACATCAGCAACTGTCTACATTTCTCACACCAATATGTCCAATCTATGCCTGTGTTTGTGCCTCTGTCCCCAAATGATTTCAGGCTTTGTCCAGATGTCATGCACTATGAGGCTCAGACATATTTAGTAGCATTATTTCTTGCCTTCATTGCTCCTACCATCACAGTGATGTAGTAGACCCACAGATATGTTATAGGGAAGAGGCCATATATATCATTC